>NC_090444.1:457367504-457669040 GCF_031143425.1 Pleurodeles waltl | reverse complement strand
GCTCCCTGCACCTATTAGCCTCAGGGACCTATCAAGAGGTCATAGCAGCAGCTGGAGGTGTCTCACAGAGTGCTCTCTCATGCTTCTTCAATGCATTTCTCAATGCCATGCTTAGCAAAATTCAACAGCACATAAGATTCCCCAACACCCCACAGGAATTACTATAAATAAAATTCACTTTCTACCACATTGCCCAATTCCCACATATAATAGGCTCCATCGTTGGAACACATGTTCACGATCGGCCACAGAGTATGTTTATCGGAACCGAAAAAGTACACATTCTATGAACATGCAAGTAATAAGCAATGTCTCCAACATTATAACGGATCTCGTGGCCAGATACCCAGGTAGTACACATGACTCCTACATCTTCTGGCACAGTGGAACATACACAAGACTACTTGCTGGGGAGTTTGGCAAAGGATACCTACTTGGTAATGTATTGGTTGACAATTTTGCCTTGATGTAGATGTGATGACACGGATAACAATTACTCATATTACTCTCCTGTCATTCTAGGAGACAGTGCCTATGCCGTGCTGTCCTTCATACTGACGCCCTATCTGAATCCTGCCATGCCAGCCGAAAGGAGGTATAATGCTGCGCATAGGACGACATGCAGCATTGTAGACAGGACCTTCGGCCTGCTGAAGAGCTGTTTCAGATGCCTACACAATAGTGGTGGTGCACTACAATACAGCCCTAAACCACATGCGAAATGGTGGCTACTTGTGCCAAGTTGCACAACATTGCAACAACAAGGGGCATACCAGTGGAACCCACCGAGCCTGATTTAGATGAGGATGAAGATCCCTTGCCACCCCTTCAGCCAGCAGACAGAAGCAGTGCAGCAGAGGGCAGACATAGACGTGCTGAGATCACGCACAACTACTTCTGATATAAGTAATGACAACACCACGTTTAATTTTATGAATTGCTGCAGGTAGCATTTTTATTCCCTTGACTTCAGGTAATATTTGTGTGATTAGGACATAGGTATGCACTATACACAAACAGGTGCTAGTTACAGTGTCACACTATTAGCATCATAGTATCCCTGCTTTGCTACATGAAATATAAGTCCCCTTTACCTCTCAATTATTACTTTCTATGTCCATGCACTCCACTTGCATGCTCAGTGGTCTTGTTGCGGGTTCCAAGACAGTACTGTGTCTGGTACTGCGACGCCTAGGATCCATCACAGGGACTGTGAGACTGCTGAGGCTAGAGAGCTCCTCACTATCCCCACCACCCAGTTCGCTGTTTGTAGCACTCCGTGCTGTCTGCATAGTCTCCAATACATTGGTGATTTGCACCAATCCTTGTGCAACGTCCAGACTGCAATGTGCCATCTCCACTTGTATGCCCACAGCACGTTGTGGTTCCAAAGCAGTTGTGGTCGTGAGCCGATTGACAGATCTTCAGAACCCATCCAAACGGCCCATTAATTGGTGATGGTGCCTACGGTGGCTGACATGATCCTGCTGCATCAAAGTGCAGAGTTCCCTAATGGCGTTTTTCATCTCCTTTGCATTTTCTGCTGCTGTTTGCTGTCCCTCATGCAGCTTGCACATATTTTCATTGAGAGACTGGAACTGCTTATGCATTGATCCCATGTTTTCATTGAGAGACTCGAACTGCTTGTGCATTGATCCCATGTTTTCATTGAGTGCATCCAACTGCTTGTGCGTTGATCCCATGTTGCCATTGTTTGACTCAAATTGCCTGTGCATTGCTCCCATGTTATGATCAATTGACACCAACTGCCTTTGCATTGAATTGACCTTATGTGTTTACATTGCCGGTGCTGCACTTTCAGCATGGAAGCCTCAAGGCCACCAAACAGTGATGGGCCCTCACCTTCCTCTGTGCACTGTCTGCCTGCTTCGCGACACCTGCTGAGGGAAGTGGACTGACGCTGGGGCAAGGACTGCTGTCTGTCAGTGCTTCTAGCCTCTGGGGGTGGTGTGGGTACTTCATCCAGCATTTCATCAGAGTCCAAGTTATACTCAGGAAGAGGTAGCACTCTTGCCCTGCATCAAGTTGGTGCTTGTATGAAGGACTCACTGGTGTTTGAGATAGACTGTGGCTGAGTTTCGCTATCCCCCACATTTCCACCTTCTGCTGCGTCAGGGCCCGGAACATCTGCAACACAAATGTGCAGCATGTCATTCTTGGATTAATACTCAAATAGTTGCGTAATAGCATTAAATTTACACTGACATAGTATCACTGAGAGTCTTTTGTGTTGTTTCTTTGTTTGGTTTTACACTATCTTGCTATTTATGTGTTAGTTGCACTTTAGGGGTGTGGACTACCACTCCCATAAGGCATGGTTGTGTTGTATGTAAGATGTGGCATGGACTACTTATCACTCTGCATAGTGCCATTCCTATTTTCTAATGGGCATTTGTACATGCACATATGGGAAAACACATCATTACTGCCCTTACCTTTGCTGGTGCAGGGTGTGCCTGAGGTGTCAATTTCAGTGACACCACTGACAGCTTCAGGAAGTAGTGTCGACTCCACCATGTCTTCCATTGGTGTAGACAGTGTCTGGGTGGGTGGCACTCCTCTGGTGCTCCTTGCCTCCTTCAGCCTGCTTGCTACCCTCTCTTTGGCACGTGAACGCAAGTCGTACCAGCGCTTGCGTATCTCCGCGACGGAGCACTGCGCAACACCCACTTTTTTTCAAAAAAGTTTGTCGTGGTTCCTGACCATCTCCTCGGTGAGCACCTCCAATTCCTGCTCACTGAATTTGAGTTTGCGCTTCCTTTCTCCTTCACATTCCCATCAGTAGCCATAATCCTGTTTGGTCCTGGCTGGCTCTCAAGACTGCCTCCCTGGTGCTTGGCTGGGTCTCTCTGCATGCTCCTGTGGGTGGGGCTTCTGGAAACAGCATGGACGGACTCACTTCCTGGTTGTGATGTCATCAGGCTGTTCCAGGTTGCCGTTTTCACAATTTGCAATTTGCAAATACGGATTCGCTATTTTTTGGGATTCAGTATTTGCAACTCACAAATTGCAATTGCAAATTTTAAGAAATCGCTATTACCGACCTCACAATTTTTATACATCCCATTTTGCATTTCTAAAATAGCGATTTCTTAAAATTCGCTATTTAAGAAATGTAAACCAGGAGCTTGATACATCTGGCCCTAAAAGCACTGATTTTGGAACTGCAGAATACGGATCCTGAATTCCCACACTCATAGTGTGTGATTTGTTTTACTGTGGCCAGTCTTATAACAAAAACCTGAATGGAATCAGAGACTCTAAAGAGAATACTATTAAGCATAATCTTCCTTGGGGTAAGGTTGCACATCTTAAAGATTGCTTGCCACAGACTCATGTAATTCATACATTGAGTCATGAACTTGTTGGAATACATGTTTCAGGGAATTCACTGGCTGATGAGCTGCAAAAGCAACTGTCCAGACTGCTATAGTAGCTGCAATTACTTGTTCTCACAAAACGGTGGAAGATGACATCCTGGCTGTACTCACTTTTTCATGCAGTGGCGCCCCCTTACCTAAAAAATATCCATAAAAATATTCCTATCTGTTGAGTGCCCAAAATATTCCTTTTGCCCGCATTCCCGGGGTGGGTGATTGAATCATATCCAACCAGGACTGCAGGCTAGAATTAACTAGAATTAATCATAGTAGCACATGAGGGGTTGGCATTTGCTAGTGTGATGGCTACAGTTTATTTACTACAAAAACGCTATTGTTAGCATGGTCTATACAAGCAGATGAAACCGTATGTGACATTTCTCTGCAAATTAAAAGTTCCATCCTAGCGTGTCCACCACAGACACCCCTCTTAGTTTCAAACAAAACACTCCAATGTGTGTATTTAGATCATTGTGGACCTCTAAAGTCGGAAGGTGCATAAAAATGTATTCTACTAGCCATGGATTCATGTTCTATATTAGTATGGGTGTGGCCACAATGATTGGCTGATGCTGGAACTGCTTTTAAAGATTTACAAGTCTTATTTGGGAACATATGCAGTAAAAGCATTCTATTCGGACCAGGGACTTGCAGTTGCCTTTAAGGTTTACAGGGATACCATGGGACCCCTGGGCGTTTCTGTACATTAATCCTTTCCCTACCATCCTAAGGGGAATACTATAGTGGAGAGGAAGAACTGTGACTTACAGTAGTCCTTAACAGCTAGAGTATTAGGTTCAGGTCAAAGTTAGAGCCATAATTTTTATGGAGTCCAGAGAGCTTTAAATAATCTGCATAAAAGATCTCTAGTAGGCTGGACCTCCAATGAGGTCCTCTTTGGCATTCAGATGTACGTTCCAGATCTCGATAATCATGGCACAGTGGCAGCAGACATGCCTTCTGCCATCAATAAGCATTTGGCTATCTTACAGGAATTACAAGACTTCTGTTATGACATTCTGCCACTGAAGAGGTAAAGGAGCAACCAGCATCTTTTGGCTGGATTCCAAAGGTTAGGGACCTAGTCTGATAGAAGATTACTGACAAAAAGGAACGTGGCCCATCATACCGAGTACCGGTGCCAGTTCTACGCATTCCAGGTACAAGAACTGTGATTTTGCCTCTGCGTACTGATTGTAAAAACAAATGCTATGTTTTGACTGACCTAATACACCACATGGCCAGTTCTACACAGTAGGTCACGAGGGCTCCTGGGTGGTTCCCTGACTCCTCTCACTACCCTGCAGGAAATCCCTCTTCGTGCATTAGGTTCTAAGAGTATTTAATTTCCCCAGCTGGAGACTTCAGCTGCTTATTTTTCACTAGTTCCTGTTTCTTCTGCCAATCTAGGACACACTCCAGATATAAGCTTACTGTTTTCAACTGCTGTATTTAATGCTGAAATTGTTTATGATCAACCATCTTTAGACAAAAATCCCAGTTCTCCATTGCCAGACGAGGTCCCTGTTTTTGCAAAGACTATCTCTGGTTACTTTGTTGACATTGATGATTTCTCTTTACATTCTTTCTATACTTATTTGGCTGAAACAGACATATCTGGTTAATCCCTGATCTTATATTTGGATTGCCATTTCACTGTTTTTCCTCTTCATTTGGATTGTATTTTTTACAGTTTTCTTCTTGATTTTGAAGGGATGTCACCTTCCAGAATGCTTTGCTTCTGAACAGGTAGATGAGTTGTTTTGCCTCATTCTTCCTCACATAGGATCCTGTTCCTGGTGAATATTTCTGCATTTCCCTTTTCTGATGGAATTGTGTGGGATAAGGTCCCATTTGATAGTTCTGGTCCTATAGAAACTCTACTAATACCATATATTTTCAAAATGTCTATGGATAAGATCATTACTCCTAGTGCTATCTCCAATTGATGGGATGTGGACAGTGTAAAAAGTATGCTCTCCGAACTGGAAAGATGCACTGTATTTGAAACTGAGGATTTGTGTTTGAATTCTGCTAATTATGGTGAAAGTTTTTGTAATCATCATTATGCTCATTACTATTTACATTATGTTCATTACTAGTTTTCCACGTGCAGGTTTTAATTATAGGAATGGGAACACTGCTCATCACCACCAATGGATGGTTCAAAAACATATATGAGAAAATGTGTATATTTTTCAGCACACAACCCCTTAAAGCCAAGTTCTTATTATTACAAGCTTACCCCTGCTCCAGTGAAGAAGAATATGCTGACCCAAATTAAATTGATGTATTCAGACTCATTTATATCCCAACAGACCCTAAAGGGATATGAATATTGGAAAGATAATATTGATTTGAAATCGACTTGGGGAGCATGTAGTTGGCAAGTACAGGGTATTGATGCTTTGTTTAGCACAGGTCTCATACCTAGACAGATAGTTTTCCTGAACAAAACAGTGCAACAAACAGTTTGCATGGGTCTGGATAAAATTAAAGAAATTAACACACCTAGCATTTGTTCCATTACACATTTTGACAATTAGCAGAATTTTGGTAGAATGGCTTTTTGCACGTGATCCAGAATGGTACATATATTTGTTCAATTTCAGGTCCAGACTGGTAGTTAATTCTGATCAATTGACGCTAATGGTTTTCATGCATGTTTTTTAAACTCCATTTTGAGTTTTAAAGCTAACAGACCAGACCTCTGGTACTTGCAATCACACCATTCAGGGGTACGCACAATTTATAACATAGGGAATTGTGCCAGCAATGGTTACAACATTTTACATTAGCTGCAGTTAAGGAACACCTATCTCTCCTTTTTGATGACGTGGACATACAGGACTTCTTGTTAGGTCCTAGATCACCACATCTAAAATGCTTCTTATAAGCCATATAGAATAAGATTTGGAAAATGTATCAGGATGATGCTGCTGAAAGGTAAGAGACATTGACAGGGTAAATTTTGGAAAAGCATTGGCTGTTGTGGACAATGGTATGACTACGCTTTCAACTTACATTTATCCTTTGAATAACATTGTGTTATCTGCATTCAATATCATACAGCATGATATGTCCTTATTAAAGCATGGGCAGAGCTAAATGAGATCAATTATGCAATTGATTTAGACTTTACAGGTTTTAAAATCAATCAAACTGTGTATCATGGAAATATCTGAACACAACAAAGTTGTTTTTGCCATTTAGCTTAGCACATATACAGAGGCTGATGGTGAAAAAAGATCCAACTTATACCATATTCAACATTGAGCTTTTAGAGAGATTACTCTTTTCAGTAGCTGAGACACCTTCTGCTGTGTGGTTGATCCATGACTTTATATCATTACCAATCTGCGCATCTCAATTTACATCTTGTCTGAAACATTTTCAAGTTGGCAGATATGAAGCTATGGTGGATAGTTTTGTCCATGAGTCCTGGCTTTTGCCTTTTTGATTACAAATGCTAGATTGGGAAACCAGAAGTCTTCCTAAGTAGAAACAAATGTGAAGCTTCATTCAGCAATTCATTACTTTGTAAAGAAGTGATGCTGCATGGCATGTGTAATGTGTCCATGGCCAACTTGGCATTTTATCTGAAAAGGTCACCAGTTTCCTTTAATTGCCCAGTGTTCTGATTACTCTCAAATGGGAGTTATTAGGTCCTGAATGACTGTAGTGTGGTTAGTTTTACGTATTCATTGCGCTTTAGCTTCAGGCTTTAGGCCTTTGTGCACTTTGCCCTGAATATATTTTATTCATTTGCTGACAGCTTAGAGCCTCTGTGCACTTTGCTCTAAATGCTTTTTATTAGGCTTCGTACTGTTATTTTTCAAATAGCCAGTTCTACGGTGTTGTTTTTTATTCATATCACACTGTTTTGCCTACTTCAGCACTGGAGTTCTCCATAACATATTTACTCTGTGCTTCAGTCAAGGATACAGTCTGGTACATTGCCGATAGACGTGGTAGGAGTTTAGACTTGGCATTCCTGCGTAGGGACATTTTGTGATCACGATGACATGTTAGTTATAAAATCACTTCCTTGTCCCAATACACGCAAGAGGGAGATTCCGACCAGGGAACCACAACTAGACGCTGACTGCCTCGTTGCAGATGCTGAACCAAGATCACAGGTCTTTGCTCAGGTATGAGGGCTGATGTCTCCACAGTGATTCTAATAGGCAAGCTAGAAGCTTAACATGCTGTGCTCTAAATAGAACAAGCAGAGGGAGAGTAGAAACTGTTAGACAATATGATAGCTTTGTTCTTATGTTTTACTCTCCTGGTGACTATTTCAATCCTACTGTGTTGTATCGTTCTGGTTATTGCGGCTTACGCCTTAATATCTAAAATACAGTCGTTTTATTAAAACATTATATAAAACTTATACTGTCTTTGTCATTTGTATATGAGATCATATTGTAAATAAGAGAGTTGGTTTGGATCTGAGTAACCACGACTTCCCTGAGAAGTTCCAAAGATGTCATGCGCTCGGCTGCCGAATTATTCCTTCCAAATGGGAGAAATAAGGCACTGCTAGTTAGCCGGAGCAAAAACCGGATTTAGGGTGACAGAGTTCTTTACATGTGGGTCAGACTCAGTCCCCCACACCGTTATCGATCCTGCTGCCTTGAAATCCAGTAGTCTCATTTAGAATAATGAGAGCCCACGCGACATGGCGCCGCCAACGTTTGGTCAGGCTCTAATGTTTAGGTCCGACTGACTCTCTTGGTCTCATATATATTTTAACTCCTCGGTTCCGTATACGGAGACGTCCGTGGGGCTGAGGCTTTCCGCCGCCACGGGATAGGTGCTTCCTATTGCTTTGTGGTTGGTTGTTCAAGCTTGAACTTTGAAAGGAAAACCCCGATATTGGTGTGCCTTCTCTGACCTGGAGCTATTTTTTATAAATGGCGAATCCTAATGTAGTGAATATTGCAATCAATATGCGTCAACCGCTCACAGGACATCTGTTGGCACATGGACTGACAGTCCAGGGGGGTCCAGTCACTTTTGTGGTGGACGCCCATGCAGCCTATAGAACGGAACTTTTTTATTCTTGGGTCGGATTTCCAGCAGTGGATGGGGGTACAAATACTTTTCACAAATACACTGTTGCGAATGTCCCTGGACAATACAGGGCTTACGCTTATTTAGAAATACCTCTATCTTATCAAGAACACCATAATTGGCTTGATGGTGCCCTCCCACACACAGTTGCACAAGTTAGGTTAGGTCCACTGAGTAATGATGGTCCTACCTGGCCTTTATTGGCTACATATACACCTCATCCTGCGGTTGCTCAATTGGCAGTGGTTGAAGTTCGTCGTTTATATACAGACTTAACGGCTACATATAGACGATTAGTTCAGTTTGTAATGCAGACACTAAATACAAACGCAGCGCGTGCTGCTCCAGCGCACCCACAGGCAGTGGTTCCGGGTATTAATCCGGCCACTGTACACTCTGTTATGGGCAAGGTACCGGCTAAACGTGAGGAGACTCCGTTTTGGCTGGCGCAAAAAATTAATACGCTGGAAGCAGTATTTCCCCATACAGGACCTCAGGATAAACATAGAATTTTGACGATGTGTTTGCCGTATGGGATGGTTCCTCCGGTGGACATTTGTAATACCTGGGGCACGGTGTTTGCCGCGCTCTACACTACGGCACACGGTACACCGACATTAGCTAATTTACTGGACGTGCTTAAACAAATTCAAGATGAATATGGGGCTGCCCCTGCCTTAGACTTGGGCACGCAGTTGCTGGGCAATTTTGCCACAGTTTCTTTTATTATTTTGAGTAATCTCAAAGGAGAGGCAGTAGCGCTAGCGGTGCGAATGCGTCTTCGGGATGTTCCGCTGCTTAATCAGGAGCGGGAACTTCCGAGAATAATAGCGGAAACATATTCTAGTATTGGTCGAGATAGCCTAGGTGCTAGACCACAGAAACCCCAGTTACAGGGTAAAAATAATAAAGATAATGCTAAACAGCAACAACCTGAGGGTTCAAAAAAGCGCTGGGACAAGAAACAGCAGACACCTAAAAAAGATGGTGGGCAGTCTCCACAACCGGAGACCCCACAGAATAAGTATAATCTCTGGAATAGGGATACTTTGAAGACGCCTGATAGATATCAATATACTGATACACGCCAATCTCGTTCCTTTCAGGACTCGTCTGAAAAGAGAAGTGAGAGTTGGGCGGTCAGAGCGGAGGACGGAGTACGTGAAACCGAGACAGGATTCACAACATTCGGCGGAGGTTTCTATTAAACAAGAAGAGAAACCGCTGCAACAAAAACAGCAATTTAAAAAGAAGAAAGTGGCAGCAGTCTCAGTTAGACATGCCGCTCAAGAAGAGAGTTCTCTTGACGAACAAGACATGGGCGTTAGCACTGTTAGACAGCGCAGCAGAGGTCACAATAGTTCGCCGGAGTCTTCTAGAGCATCTGGAGGTGAAAGCAACTGATGACTTCATACAAGTCGAGACGGTGGATATGCGAGTCTCTGATCCTGATAGAGTATATGAAGTGACTCTGCGATTGGAAGGGGACATTGACCGTATTATAAACGCCATTTTTTGGGACCATGTGGTAAAATCATGTGATGTTCTGCTGGCCGAACAGGATTGGCCACCTGACTTTGTTCGCGACTGTCCGGTAGGGGAGGAGGTTATTACACCTCCTTCTCACCACTTGTTCCGAGAGATCTAGCGGAGTCCTATAGTAAATCATGGGCTCTAGCACAGGCTCCCGCCCTATATAGAAATAACGTGGGGTGGGACAGACAATCACCTTATCATGTAATTCCGATAAAGGGCGAACCTCAGCCACAACCGCAGTATCCTATTAAATTTGAAGCAAGGGCATCAGTTAAGAAAATTCTTACACAATTGGAGTACCAGGGTGTAATTGAGCCCTGTGTCTCGCCGATGAATAATCCCTTATTTCCGGTTGCTAAACCGGACCATTCATATAGGATAGTGGTGGATTATAGACATTTGAATAGTCATACACGCACATATGCAATACAGAATTCACACAGCGCAGCGCTTATGAATAATATAGTGCGTAAAAAATAAAAAACTACATTAGATATCTCGGATGGATTTTTCTGCCAGAATATAGCACCCGAAAGTCGGGACTATACCAGTTTCAGTGCGTTTGGCTCTCAGAAATTTTTTTGTTGTTTGCCTCAGGGGTATAAGAATAGCCCAGGACTGTTTTCGGCTCGTGTAACTGAAATGCTGCACGAGTTCGACCCTGAAGCGTTATCATATGTTGATGACATATATCTGACAGACGATGAGATTCTGCAACATCTAAGGCGTGTATCGCGCATTGTTGTGGGGTTTGCTGATATTGGTTATAAGTTTAATTTTAAGAAATCAAAGATTGCCTTCCTCAGCGTCATTTTCCTGGGATATGAGTTGTCGAGTGAGGGCAAGAGCTTAGCGCCACATTTTTTTGAGAAATGTGCTTTATTGCAGCCTCCTAATACGGTTCGGAAGCTCCAGTCATTGTTGGGGTTTCTGAATTTTGGCAGAACTTACATTCCTGATTATGCTACGCGTATAAAACCCTTATACGAATTGATTCGCCCGAATTTTTCAAGTACATTTTGGATGATTGAGCATACACACATACTACGAGAGTTACAGATTGATCTCTTGGCAGTTAAACACTTACACACACGGGACAATAAGACACATTTAGTCATCAGGGTGATACCTGGGGCTGTTGGGTTTACGTATGTCACCTTTAATGAGGGTGAGACAGTCCCGATTGCATACAAGTCCCACTTGTATTCTGCTGCAGAACAACGATTTGCACAGACTGAGAAAATACTCACTGCAGTACAGATGGCAGTGATTAAAGAAAGACCGCTTGCCCAGGGCCAACGCATTATTGTCGTTTCCCCGATTCCGGCCTTAGAGGCTGTTACAAAAGCGAGTGTTCCTAATTCGAAAGCTTTACACCCGCGATGGATACAATGGGCTACGTCTTTGACAGCCACTGATGTTGATTATGTATTTGACCCTAAACTGCAGACTCAAGAATTTCTTCAATATGAGATGGAATACCCTGTTCCTGCTGGTACGTTGCCTATTGACCAAGTGGTCATGTATACCGATGGCTCTGCGCAACCAGCGGTTGGGACTAAACAACAGTATTCTGCTGCATGTGCGGTGGTGAGCGGCACTATGGAGGGGGAAGTGTTCTGCCCCCGACATACTTATACTAAAACCTTACGGCACAGCTGGCTGAGCTCAAAGCTCTATTGTTAGCGTTGGAGCACGCGGATCCGGTGATTTTAACCTTGCTGGTCTGTGACTCCTACTACTGTGTACAGTCTTTCAATGAATATTTGCACTATTGGAAGATGAATGGGTTCAGAGATTCTAAAGGCAACACCATTAAACATAAAATGTTGTGGGGTAAGGTTGCGGATCTGAAGGAAACGCTTCCTAACGTCCATGTTGTGCATACACTTGGACACCAGCGCGTTGGAATACACGTTGCTGGGAATACTTTGGCTGATGAAGCCGCAAAGTCGGCAGTGGCAGTCGCCACTGTGGCCGCAGTGACTCGTTCGAGTTCCAAACCAGACACAGAAATTTCGGCTGCCATAAATGCTACGGCTGATGGCACACCCTTTCCTAAAGGATTTCCTTCTAAATATAGTTACTGCTTGAATGGTGCGCTGAATGCTACTGTTACAATTCCAGGCATTGGTGTACGTGAAATTCCCAATAAAATTGAGAGACCTCGATTAATTTCTGCAGCACATGAGGGGGTGGCTTCTGCACATGCTGGGGTGGCTGCCACGATTTCACTTTTACAGGCTCGTTACTGGTGGCCTGGTCTCTATAAAGAGACGAAGCAGTATGTCCTTTGTTGTGACATCTGTCAACAAATTAAAGCATCGTCGGCTAGACGCCCGCAGCAGACGCCCCTTCTGATTTCAAATAAGCCTTTACAGTGTGTGTACTTGGATCATTGTGGTCCGCTGACACCAGATAGTGCATACAAATATATATTGGTTGCTGTAGATTCGTGCTCCAGATTTGTGTGGGTATGGCCACAACGCTCGGCTGACGCTCGAACTGTTATTAAAGATTTGCGCATCTTTGTCGATATATTTGCAGTTGCGGCTTTTCATTCGGACCAGGGCCCTGCTTTTGCCTCTAAGGCATTCAGGGACACCATGGCTTCGTTGGGGGTCCAACTCCAATTCTCGTCTCCATTTCATCCCGAGGGAAATTCTGTCGTGGAGCGTTTAAATCGTGATTTAAAGCAATCCTTAACGGCCAGGGTTATAGGTACGGGTCGTGGTTGGCTAGCCCCCCTGTATGGAGTACAGAGAGCACTTAATAACTTGCCTAGAAGGTCACTGGGGGGTCGTACTTCATATGAGTGCCTGTTTGGAACACGAATGTATGTTCCTGATCTAGATGGTCCTGGTGTGGAGGCGGCAGATACGCCCTTTGACATAAATGATCGTGTCACTGTTTTGCAGGATTTACAACAATTCCGTGAAGATAACTCTTCTGCCTGTGCTGCCTCCTCAGGAATTAAGGATGAGCCAGTAACACCTACTGGCTGGATACCCAGGATTGGGGATCTAGTGCGTGAAAAGGTCGCAGTTAAAAAAGAATTTGGTCCTTCTTATCGAGCACCTGTCCATGTGTTGGGAGTTAGCGGCACAAGAACTGTGATTTTACCGCCGCTGCGAGGGGCCAAAGGAAATCGCTTTGTTTCCATTGATAATATCAAGTTACAACATGTGGCCGATTCTGCACAGCAGACCAAGAGGGACACCCAGTAGTTCTGGAATCCCTCTCACTACTGGGGAAGAAGTCCTGCTGCAGGTGATTTTCACCGACTTCCTCTCCGAGCTTGGGGAGGGTGGATGATGATCTTGCGATTGTTCCACCGACGGCGATTAATATGGAATCTTTTGATCAAGTTGCTGTACGTTCTACTGATGTTTCTGAACATGTGGTTTATAGCGTGCCACGGCGAGAGCCTCCATCTGCTTCTTTGTTCACAGTTGCACCTTTTGCTAGAACTGCTTCTGGCTGCTTCAACGACGCTGATAATGATGTGTCCGGCTCCTCGTCCTCGATGTCTTCTGTCCACGGTCCACGACGGCTGCTGGGTTGGCTTAAACGCACATATTTTGTTTTTCCTTGGAACTATTTTTGGCTGTTTTTGGCCGTGATGACTCTTTTTTATGGTTGGGATTTGTGGTTACTTTTTTTCTGATAATACATGGTCATTTTCTTCCTGATCGATCTGACATTGAGCACGTGGAGACTGTGTTAAAACCGCATTTTTCCTCTCATATGGTTCGAAGAGACTTGTCCACTGTAAACATTTCTGCAATACCAATTCCGGATGGGATTGTGTGGGATAAAGTAATGTTTGATATATATGGTCCCACTGAATTGATTCAAATACCGTATGTCCTCAAGTTATCAATGAATTATATTGTTATACCTGGCATTGTTTCTGATGATTGGGATGTGAAGACAGTAGATTCTATATTAACGGATTTGCAAAATTATACTGTCTATGACGATGAAGATGCTTACCAGTTTAGAGATAATCATGGTGACATGTTTTGTTACAACTATTATGGACACCACTTTATTCATAAAGCTAGTAGCCCTAAGTCCATGTTTAATTATGTGCAATGGGAACATTGCTCGACTCCTCCACAAGGGAGTTCGAAAACGTATTATGATAAATTTGCATATTTTTCTGGGCATGATCAGCGAAATGCTAAGTCCTACTATTTTAAAGTTGCACCGTATTCTAAGAAGCAAATGTTATTGACTGATACTAAATTACTGTATTCAAATTTGTTTGTATCTAAACTTTCGGTCGAGGGGTATGAATACTGGTTTAAAACTGTTGACTTAAAAAGTGTTTGGGGTTCGAAAAATTGGCAAATGCAAGGCAGGGACACGTTATTTAGAGCATGTATTATCCCTGTGCAGATGATTTTCCTCAATGACACAGTACAACAGACTAGCTGTTTGGGCTTAGCGACAATTAGGGAGTTGACTTTGCCTAGTATACCTGTCCCTTCTAAATTAAAAAATTGGCAGCACTATGTGAATGCTACTTTTAGTGACTTTACACATTGGGTCCAGAATGGTACGCTTAACACTTCATCGTTACATCCAGGCGGGTGGTTATTATGGCCTGTAGACACTAATGTGTGTCATCAACGTTTTGTCACCTCTTCAGGGGGGTTCAGGACTAGTAGGGCAGACCCTCGTTACGTATCACCAGAACATGCTGATATTATAACTACATACAGTGTGGGGAAGCTTTGTCAGCAATGGTTGAAGTCATCCACGCTGGATGCAGTTAAGTCACATCTCAGGTTACTGTCTAATGATACTGATTTACAAGATTTTTTGTCAGGTCCCAAAGTACCACGGAGGAAAAGGTTCTTATATGAGGTTTATAATGAGATTTGGAAGCTTTCACAACAAGAGGCTGCAGCCCGGTTGAGGCAGATTGATCAGGAAAATCTGATGCAGACTTTGTCTGTTGCTGATAATGGCATGCATACCCTTTCTGACCGTGTTTACACGATTGACAGCATTGTTTCCTCTGCCATTGACATTAATAAATCGGACATGTCTTCTTTATATCATGGGCAGAGTCAGACGCGGTCCATCATGCAGCTGGGTTGGACTCTTCAGACCTTGAAGGCGGGTCACGTTCCATGGCAGCACGTTCGTGCCAGAGAGATCTTTATCTCTTTTAATTTGACTCGTCAACAACAACTGATGGCAAAAAAGGAAGCGACATATGTTATGTTAAATATTGAGAAATTAGAGAAACTGCCTTTCACGGTGGCTGAGATTCCGTCAGCTGAGTGGTTGATTCATGGGGTTATTAATTTGCCTATCTCCACTTTGTAATTTACTTCGTGTTTGAAGCACATTCCGGTGGGTAGATATGAACTATTGGGAGACAATTACATACACGAGGTGTGGGAGCTTCCCTTTCAGTACAGATGTGTTAATGGTTTGAAGGAGGTTTTTCTTAGCGGCAGCGAATGCGAACCATCTGTCAGCCATTCAATGGTTTGTAAACAGCTGTCCTTGCACGGGGCGTGTAACGCTTCGATTGCTAACTTAGCTTGTTATCTGAAGGGAGTTCCAGTCCCGGTTATTCAAAACACTTTCCAGGTGCTTTCTAACGGCAGTTACATTGTTCTTAACAGCGAACGCTGCTGTGGCATGCGTGCCGGAATAGTTTACATCGTCGTTGTCAACAAGGCCGTTACGTGCTGCGGGAATGTGTTGTTTCCCCCCACTCAATTTGGCCTCATATTGCTACTTCCAAGGTTGATTTCGACAAGTTGAGTCGGCTCAAAGCTTTATTGTTTCAAAAGCATGTGGCCCTTACATCTGCTAGCGAGACCTACGCACTTCAGGTGGCAAGGTCATCGGCGGAGATACAGTCCCTTTTGAATACTAACTTTCCAAATCACTTCGGTGAACTTGTGGGACGTATATTTAATGCATCCAGCACTGCTGGTATTGCACATTTTTTCAAAGTCGTTGGTGTTGGTTTTTCTCATACCTTCTCTTCCATATTCGGTTTGATACCTTCGGCTATACATTCTATTTTCTGAAGCATTTTTGGGGGTTTCCCGATTACTTTGGCTTTATTGGCTGGAGTCTTGCTGTTGTTGCTATTTTTTCGCAATGGCTGTCCCGTCACGACGAGATCCTGTACTGCTGCTCCCGTCAGCGCAGGTGTGTCGTGAACGCATGATGCAGCATTTTGGAGCAACACTCCTGGGACATTTGGAGTGTGACTGGTCTCTGTCATTCAGACCGGTTTTGGATTGTGTGCAACCCAATTGTGTGTTTCGATGCCTTTGGTGCTCGTTTGAACATGCACTGGCTCTCTGTCTCTCACTGCAGCGCCCTCCAATGGTCGATACTGATCTGTTGATGTTCCCGATTAGGGCTCATTCCCAGACTTGTGCACTACGGATGCGCTTGCTTCGTGAGGCGGTTTATGAGATTCCCTTCCTGGAGGAGGATGGTATTGTCTCTTTCATAGGCCCTGCACGGGGTGCCACCCTGAATGGTTTTGGGGCTTTGGATCACACCTGCTCCATGGTACTTTGTGACGTGGATCTTCCGATATTGACATATATCGAAGTGGAGGAACTCCTGCGTTCTATTGCTTCTGTCTGACGATTGGATTTTTACGAAATTGACACTATATTGAATTTGGCTTTATGGTCACATGTTACCTAAATTTATGACTTTGTTGTCTTCTCACCTTGTCGAAATGATTGTTTTAGACATTGTTTGTATTTGGGGCATCCTTTTATATTATTGGAACCACTTGCTACCGACAAAGGGAGGGTGTAGTGTGGTTAGTTTTACGTATTCATTGCGCTTTAGCTTCAGGCTTTAGGCCTTTGTGCACTTTGCCCTAAATATATTTTATTCATTTGCTGACAGCTTAGAGCCTCTGTGCACTTTGCTCTAAATGCTTTTTATTAGGCTTCGTACTGTTATTTTTCAAATAGCCAGTTCTACGGTGTTGTTTTTTATTCATATCACACTGTTTTGCCTACTTCAGCACTGGAGTTCTCCATAACATATTTACTCTGTGCTTCAGTCAAGGATACAGTCTGGTACATTGCCGATAGACGTGGTAGGAGTTTAGACTTGGCATTCCTGCGTAGGGACATTTTGTGATCACGATGACATGTTAGTTATAAAATCACTTCCTTGTCCCAATACACGCAAGAGGGAGATTCCGACCAGGGAACCACAACTAGACACTGACTGCCTCGTTGCAGATGCTGAACCAAGATCACAGGTCTTTGCTCAGGTATGAGGGCTGATGTCTCCACAGTGATTCTAAGAGGCAAGCTAGAAGCTTAACATGCTGTGCTCTAAATAGAACAAGCAGAGGGAGAGTAGAAACTGTTAGACAATATGATAGCTTTGTTCTTATGTTTTACTCTCCTGGTGACTATTTCAATCCTACTGTGTTGTATCGTTCTGGTTATTGCGGCTCACGCCTTAATATCTAAAATACAGTCGTTTTATTAAAACATTATATAAAACTTATACTGTTTTTGTCATTTGTATATGAGATCATATTGTAAATAAGAGAGATGGTTTGTATCTGAGTAACCACGACTTCCCTGAGAAGTTCCAAAGATGTCATGCGCTCGGCTGCTGAATTATTCCTTCCAAATGGGAGAAATAAGGCACTGCTAGTTAGCCGGAGCAAAAAACGGATTTAGGGTGACAGAGTTCTTTACATGTGGGTCAGACTCAGTCCCCCACACCGTTATCGATCCTGCTGCCTAGAAATCCAGTAGTCTCATTTAGAATAATGAGAGCCCACGCGACATGACCAAGGTTGTTGTTGGTTAAAACCAGGTGTCCAATATGTGGTGACGTTTCCAGGGCTGTGACCTGCTGTAACAACACATTGGCCCTCATTACGACCTTGGCGGGCGCCGGGGCCATCAGGAGATCCCCGCTGGGCCGGCGGGCGGAAACCTGGTTTCCGCCCGCCGGCCCAGCAGCGATCTCGGCCGCAATACAGGAGCCGGCTCCAAATGGAGCCGGCAGTGTTGCGGCCGTGCAACGGGTGCAGTTGCAAAGTTGAAAAGGCTGGCGGTAGGGGGACTCGTAATTCCCTGGGCAGTGCTGCAAGCAGCGCTGCCCTGGCGGATTAAAACCACCGGGACCACTGTGGCGCGAAACTGCCGGGCCACTGTGTCGGGAAACCGCCGGTCCCAGCAGTGCGACTGCGGCGTGAAGCACCGCCAGCCTGTTGGTGGTGCTTCCTCCGAAACAGCCCTGGCGGTCTTGGTCCGCCAGGGTTGTAATGACCCCCATTATTTCCACCCACACACATGGTTAGGGAAATTATTGTATGTCCTTACAACCCTATTTTTAGTGTGAACTTTGATAAGTTGAGTCAACTGAAAGCCTTATTGTTTCAGAAGAACATTGCTTTAACATCTGCCTGAGAGACCTTTGCTCTTCAAGTTACTAGAACATCCTCTGAAGTCCTATTGCTATTGTGCACAAATGTGTTGCAGCATTTTGGTGAATTTGTTCACCAAACATTTAATGCATCAAATACCACAGGAGTGGTGTTCTTTTTTAGAGATTGAGCCTGGCTTTGTGAACACGTTCCAGTCTGTGTTTGGAATGATACTGTCCATTCTCTACTCTCGTTTCAAGTGTTTTTGGCGGGATTCCAATGTGTAATTCCTGGCCATTGCTATATTGGTCCTGTTTTTGCTGCTCAGCAATGGATGTTTCACCTCGAGGCCAGATAGTGATAAATCTGCCACACGTCCTGCTGTGTTGTGAATATATGACAGTATTTTGGAGTATTTTTGCTCCAGGAACTGAACATGAACGAGTCTTTGTCATTTAGACTGTGTGGTTAAAATGTGTGCAGCCCGTGTTCCGATGTCTACTGTGATCTTTCGAGCGTGCACTGGAATTGTGTCTGGCCTTACAATCAGTTCAATCTATGGATATGGATCTGAAGGTGGGTATATTGAGGGCCCACTTTCAGTACTGTCCTATGAGGCTGCCATTGCTGCTGGATGCGTACTATCAGACATCGTTTCTTGTTGATATGAATGCTTTGGGTCCTGGATTCCTGGGATCTGGCTCTAACATTGCTGTTTTGCCTTCAGCATCTGCTGAGTTGGCCGGATCTGACCATATTTGTTCATTGGAACTTGTTTCTGAGGACACAGTGGATCTGTCATCTGTGGTTGCAGGTTCCTTCCTAGATCCCAATCACTTTGGACATAAGAATATTTCCAGAGCCTTCTAGACTTTTCATTCGGCCCCCTGCTTTTATGAACTTTGTTTTTTATTCATTTTATTGGCTTTTTAATTGGCGTAGTTTAATACGGCTTTTGTTTATTTTTAAATTAAAATGTGTTTTATATTTGACATATATACTCATTTAATATTTATATTTTAGACCAGTTTTTATGTCTTTATTTTGGTTTGAGCATGGTCTCTTGTGGCCAAGGGGAGGGAGTCATGAAGCACGACAGGGCCCGCATAGAGCCTTCATTTTAGATTACATATTTTGGCTTAGTCTTGATTTCAGCCTTTTGCTCATGCAAAAATGTACGGAAAAACCAATGTACATGCAGTATGTTTTCTTGTAACTGTTGCTGCCATTCAGTATGTACACTCCATCCAAGGCTAAACAAACAGAATTCAATGCTCTAAGTATTATGATTGTCCATGGAGACAGCTCATTAGTTACAGACATATCATCATATCGCTTTGCACCTCTGACAGAGTGCAATACGAATGGTGCCTACATTATACCAACTGCCTCTGTGTAACCTTCTGCAGAAAAGCACTTCTGCTCTGATTGCCATTGAACGCAGCACACTGTGGCTGAGATGCAGTCTTGCTGACTTTGACCTCTGCCCTGCAAGAGACAATAGCCTGCACTACACTAGACTAGCTTCCTTGCTTCCCGGTACATCTTGCCCAAGTATGGGGTCTTAGGCTAACCTAATTGAACTGGCGGTGCATACTGACACAAAGCTCTCAACATTGTAGTTAGTAACAGAGAGGAGAGCAGCAACATAATAACATTATAATGGTTGAACTGGTTACCTTCTTTACTATTTTCATAATACTAGTTATCATGCTTTGTCTCTTTTGTCTAATAATTTCAGCCCATATTTTTTTGCAAGAATACAACTGTTGCAATGAATGTTTGAAACAACATTTCTGCATCTTTTGTGTGTCTCATCTTGAGTACGTAGAGTGACAACAATAGGGTAAATCTGTTTGTACAATTTCCTTGGGAATCTGAGTTGTCATGATCGAGGTTGTCTGGTGTGTTTAGGGGTTCAGATGGGGAAGTGTGAGCTAGCTAGAAGCCATGTCAATATTTCCTGATCCTCTAGGTGGACTGAGTCCCTGTAACCTGACATTTATGTTGACCAGATACACAGTCCCACTTGATTCATAGGAAACGTAAAACAGTCTATGAAGTTATGTATCTATATATTTATTAATTTACTTCTATTGTAGAAAAAAAAATCAAACCCCACCAATGCACAACTCAGTGTCTCATCCTATACCTCTCTCAATATACTCTCTATCTCCACTCCCACCCATCCCAAACCTCATTCTATTACTATGATAGCCCTAAGATTTTTCTTGATCCTTCCCTCCTCTATCTCTCTTTGACTCGCCCCAAACCTCATTCTACTACTATTTCCCAATAACCCTTTCTAGATATCCCCTCCACTATCTCTCTTTACCTCAAGCCAAACCTAATTTTACTACAATGATCTCTCTAATAACCATTTCGAGACTCTTTCATCCTCTATGCCTCCTTTGACTCATCCCAAACCTTATCCAACTAATATGAGCTCCCAAATAACACTATCTAGACTCTTACCTCCTCTATCCCTAATTTATCCTACTCAATCATAGTAAAAGACTCACATGTCCACCCCTCAAGTTCACAACTTATGTTTCCCTATACTAATCTACCACTAATCCTTTGGGTTCCAGAGCACTATGTTAGTCACTGAAAATCTGTTCAACTCGTCAGGGGTAGTAAGCACTACATAAATACAATTACAATTACAATACACCAATAACTATGATAATCTGTTCTATCATTGACAGCTCTGTTGCAACTTGTTAAGGAAACTATTCTTTCCTCTCTTCTCAATCTTGAACTATGGGAACTCCCTGTTCCTTGAAACCCCAAATTATCTCATCCACTACCTTTAGGTTGTGAACAATGCAGTGGCAAGACTATTTAACTACCTTCCGCCGACAGTATCTGTGACAGCAAACATTAAGGGCATACACTGACTATAAAAGTGTGCCATCATTAAAACTCTCTGATTCAAAAAGCATTTAAGGCCTGATTTAGAGTTTGGTGGTCAGGTGACTCAGTCACAAACATGCTGGATATCCTATCTACCGTATTTTGATTCCCATATGATATAATGGGATTGTAATACTGTGGACGGGATATCCATCACATTTGTGATGGAGTAACCCCATCCACCAAACTCTAACTCAGGCCCTTAGTCAGAAAGGGCTCATGTATCTGCAAGCCAAATTTTGCTCTTACTCTCTGGCCTCGGACCTGCAGTCCTTTTCTGGCAGGCTTGTTTGCATCCCTATCATTAACCATAGTTGTCCTGGGGGCTGTTCATTCTCCTATTCAATGAGCAAGCACTGGAACTTATTTGCTTCTTCTGTTTGTGAAGTTGGTAACTTGAACAGCTTCAAACACAACTTTAAACTTGTCTTTTTTTCAACTTCACCCAGCCAGCTACAGTAACTACTGTCCCCATAATCAGGATGCCCTGAGGCATAACTTTCTTGCTTTATAAGTCCACCTAACGTAACTGTTAGACCTGGCATTCTTGGCGTGGTCTCCCCTGTTTTTTGCCTCTGCTTCCCATGTTTTGACTGTGTGCTGGACTCTGTTTTTGGTAATCTGGGCACTTTACCACTGCTGACCAGTGCTACTGTGCAAGTGCTCCTGTGTAAAGTGTATGTGTAATTGGCTTTTCCTTGATTTACATATTTGATTTACTAGTAATGTCCTAGTAAAATGCAATAGAGGTGCCCCGGGCCTGTGAATCAAATGCTACTAGTTGTGCCACCCACATTAGTAGCCCTGTAAACATGTCTCAGATCTGCCACTGCAGTGTATGTGTGTGCAGTTTTAAATTGCCAATTTGACTTGGCAAGTGTACCCCCTTGCCAGGCCTAAACCTTCCCTTTTTATACATGTATGGCACCCATAAGGTATGCCCTAGGTAGCCCCATGGGCAGGGTACAGTGCATGGTAAAGGTGGGACATGTACTGATGTGTTTTACACAACAGTGAAATACTGCCAAATGTGGTTTTCACTGTTGTAAGGCACATCTCTCTCAAAAGTTAACATGGGGGCTGCCTTTAAATATTCTTAAAGTGCAGTTTCCCCTTTGAAAGCAGATAGAAAGTTGGAGTTTGGGGTCTCTGAACTCACAATTCAAAAATACATCTTTTAGTGAAGTTGGTTTTTAGATTGCTAGTTTAAAAATTCCACTTTTCAAAGATGACATTTTCTTGCTTAAACCATTCTGTGACTCTGCCTGTTTGTGAACTCCCTGTCTGGGTCAGACTGAGAGTTGGGCTGTTTGTGAATCTCCTCTAGACATTGACACAAAGGGAGCTGGGGTGTAGCCTACATATCCTGATGAGCCTTCTGGGTTGGAGTGGAGGGAGGAGTGGTCACTTACACCTGAATGGGCTGTGCCTTCCCTCACACAATGCAGTCTCCACCACCTGGCCTGGGCAAGGCAGGATCTTATGAACAACAGAGACTTTCCTTTGAAGTATGCCTACTTCAAAGGCAGAAAGAGGTATAAGTAGTGGGCCCAAAACCCCAGAATTTAGATTTCTTCAAGATCACTTCTGGAACCAATAGGAACCTCTGCCAAGGAGAAGAGCTGAGGAGAAGTGCTGGCCCTGTCTGTGACTGTGCTTTGTTGGGCTATCCTGCAGTTGCTACTTCTGCCTGTGAAAGGGGACAAAGACTGGAGTTTGTTGTGCATTTGTGCTTGAGAAGAATCTCCAAGGGCTTGAACTAACCTTGTCTCCTGTTTTGAAGTCTCAGGGCCATCAAAGACGTCCTTTGCCAGCACCTGGACTCTCTGCTGAGACACCTGCCCTGCCAAGGGGTGCCCTATCCAGTCCCGGGCCCTTAAAAGGTGAAGTTGACAGAACGTAAGGTGAAATCAACACAAAGAGCACTGTGCGGGGAAATTTGCGACGAACCATCTTCAACGAGGTTGATAAACAATGCGCCACCCACTTCGTGGCTAAAATCGATGCTCCACCTGCATCACGGCTGGGAGATCGACGTATCGTGGCTGGAGAAATAATGCGACACCCACTTGCGACTGTTGATAATGACGCACACCCCATTCAGCGCTGTTTTCTAACACTGTGCGACTGGAATTCTCACGCGTCATCGCTGAGCATCAAAGTCATTGTGAACCTGTGCAGATCCGCGGTGCCCCGTCTGGAACTCAATGCATTGCTCTCTTCGAGGGAGAAAAATGACGCATCACCTACCCAACCGGAGAAGAAACGACGCACGGCCTCCCTTGCGAGTAAGGAATTGATGCATCGCTGACTTTTCCGATGCACGCTCGCCTGGGTGGCTTTATTTTTTACACAAACCAGGTACTTTGTGTAAAATCAACATTTCCATTGTTTTCTATTGAGTAGACACATAGGCCCTCATTCTGACCCTGGCGGTCTTTGACCGCCAGGGCGGAGGACCGCGGGAGCACCGCCGACAAGCCGGCGGTGCTCCAATGGGGATTCCGACCGCGGCGGTAAAGCCGCGGTCGGACCGGCACCACTGGCGGGGTCCCGCCAGTGTACCTCGGCCCCATTGAATCCTCCGCGGCGGCGCAGCTTGCTGCACCGCCGCGGGGATTCTGACCCCCCCTACCGCCATCCAGATCCCGGCGGTCGGACCGCCGAGATCCGGATGGCGGTAGGGGGGGTCGCGGGGCCCCTGGGGGCCCCTGCAGTGCCCATGCCACTGGCATGGGCATTGCAGGGGCCCCCGTAAGAGGGCCCCTACATGTATTTCACTGTCTGCTGCGCAGACAGTGAAATACGCGACGGGTGCAACTGCACCCGTCGCACAGCTTCCACTCCGCCGGCTCGATTCCGAGCCGGCTTCATCGTGGAAGCCTCTTTCCCGCTGGGCTGGCTGGCGGTCTGAAGGAGACCGCCCGCCAGCCCAGCGGGAAAGTCAGAATTACCGCCGCGGTCTTTCGACCGCGGAACGGTAACCTGACGGCGGGACTTTGGCGGGCGGCCTCCGCCGCCCGCCAAGGTCAGAATGAGGGCCATATTCTTTTGAAAATTCATATCTTGACTTGTGTATGCTGGAGTTTTTGTAATTTTGGTCTTGTTTGATTCAGATAAGTATTGCCTATTTTTCTAAACTGGTGTGGTGTCCATTTTGTAGTGTTTTCACTGTAGCACTGTGTGTGATGGTATAAATACTTTACACATTGCTTCTGGGTTAAAACTTTCTGTTCCTGCCAAGCTACCAAGGGGGTGAGTGGGGGTTAATGAGGTGTGTTTTTCCTTTGCCCTGACTAGAGTGAGGAACCTTGCTAGGACTCGGGGTAACCTGACTGCCAACTAAAGACCCCATTTCTAACATTGATGATCAGTGGTGAGGATTGGACTTTCATTTGTACTTGACATACAGTGATTAAGTGTGAACTACTGTTTTCAGTGCAGACCACTACGTGATAACATAATACTTGTTTTTGCTTTTTCTCTTTTTTGGACTTTTTCCTGCTTACATATTTTTGGTGATCCTTTTTTTTTTATTCTTTAACTTCTCATTGGGAACTCTTTTTTCTGTTTTGGAACTTTGCACTTTTGGCTTGCCATCATGTCTTAATCTGGAGATTCAAAAGCTGGAGTTGTTTTTGATTTAGGGAAACTGCAAAGTTATACAGTTGCTTAACTGAAACGGTTCTGTAGGGATCTTGCTTGTCCCATTAAGAGTTCCACCAGGAAGGAGGAGCTGCAAAAGTCACCGAGGACCTAGGTGACAGCCAAAGAGGCTGGGGGGCACACAGAGGAGGAGGATGAGGATGAGGAGGTACAGAGTGTTCACAATGGTATGTAGATGTACCTGTTATGCATGGGGGATGGTCTCCAGGGCATATAGCAGTGTGTCATCCAGGGGTCTGACTCCTGAAGAGTTGCAGGATAGACAGGCAGAGAGGGCTCACCAGTTGGAGGTAGAGATGTTTAGGATGCAAAGAGAGATGGAAGAAAGGAGACTGGCCATTGAGGAGAAAAAAATACTGCTGGCTTATGAGCTTAGTTTAAGGAAATTAGATAAAAGGAGGAAGTTTAGTAGAGATGATGGTAGCAGTACCTCACTGCAGCCTGTCAGGACGGTGCATATTCCAAAGGACTTAGTGAAGGATTACTAGAGAGAGGATAACATATATTGGTGGTTTGAGGGCTATGAGTCTGCTCTCCACGTGAATCTGGTTGTGAAGCACATTGGGGGATAGGTATGTGGAAGCACTTTGAGGTAGAGAGGATGGATACAATGAAATCCTTACGGGATCCTCAGGCACTCACTTACTCTATCATGAAGGATGTCCTAATCACAAGGTATAAGGACAAGTTTAGGTCCTACAAAAAGAAGGAATCCCAATCATGATTGGAATGTGTTGACTCTTTTTGAAGGTCACTAGATGGTTGGGTGAAGGGCAGTAAGGAAACAACTTTTGAGGGACTGTACAATTTACTTGCTTGGGAGCATTTATATAGTCTTTGTTTTCCAGAGCTGTGCCAGCACCTGATTGACAGCAAGCTGACTGACCCCTTGCACAGGAAACAGACAGTTGGGAGAGCACGAGGGCCCAGAAGAGGTATGTGGAGACCACAACAATGGTGAGCAGGGTCCCTCTCAGAAGAAAAAGGGGGTAAGGGTAAACAGGGGGAATTCTCTAAAGGGCCCCAACCTAGTTTCCAGGGTAAGGATTTCCAGCCGCCAGTGGAAAAGAAGCCTTGGTATTTTATAGGGAAACCTGCAGAGGGGGGTTCCCAAAATTGTTATGCACATGACCAGGTGGATCATGTGCGGGGGGACCCTAAATGTCCCAAGTGGACACCGGCACACACTGGTGCTCAGTCACAGGGTTTGGCCAGTGTAGCGCTTAGGGAGGAGTTAGTTCCAGGTGGGCGAGAGCCAGCTGAGATGACCCTTGTCTCACCAGGGGACAGTGAGATGGTCCAGAGAACCCTTGTGCCTGGGAACACAAAGAAGTACAGGCAGTGGGTGGCCATCAATGGACACAGGTTGGAGAGGCTCAGAGACACAGGAGCCAGTGTGACTACTGTGAGAAGTGACCTGCTGCCTGAAGAGCAGATATATCTCCATGTACTTCACCAAGTAGCTGCAGTAGACAACTCAGAGTGGCACAGGTTCCCTTTGAATGGGGGGGTCTCAGGTGCCTTGAGAGTAGCTGTGAGTCAAACCACACCTGTAGATTGTCTGCTTGGCAATGACCTGGAGAATTCCCCTTTAGAAGGAGTGGAACACTGGTCTCACTTGGAAATGTTGGGTCTGCCTGAGTGGGTGTGTGTGTCCACCCAGTGGATGGCAGCCCATCAGGGTTATCAGAAGACCCTGAAACCTGAAAGAGTGGCCCATGTGTCAGCCAGAAGGAGGAAGGGTAAGGGGCGGGTGAAATCCATTCCAGAAGTTTCCATGGTCCAGAAGGAGGAGGCTGAACCTGAGAGGGAAGCCCTTGGGGCTCCAGGGTAACAAGTGGCTGAACTGGATGAGGTCCCTGAGCTGACTAAGTGGCAGCAGCAGGGGGACCCACCAGGTAGGCATTCTGTGAGGCACCGAAGACATGCCCTACTCTGGAGTGTTTGCGGCAGCAAACTGCAGACCAAGGGTCTGGCAAGGACCTTGGATCACACTTGACTTACTGGGAGGACGGTCTCCTATATAGTGAGTGTAAAGTTGCTGACTCTGGGTCAGTCCATGTGCTGGTGGTACCCCAGTGCTTCAGAGACTTCCTACTTGTCAGGCAAGTAGCAAGAGTCGGCGGAAATGCGAGGCTCCACTCCAACCTTTTCCTGTGGTCAGCACCTCTTTTGAAAGGGTTGGTATTGACATTGTGGGGCCTCTGGATCCCAAGACAGCCATGAGCAACAGGTTTATCCTGGTCTTGGTGGACCATGCCACTTGGTACTCAGAAGCCATCCCTTTAAGGTCAATCACCTCCCCTGTGGTTGGACATGCTTTGATGGGGTTTTACCCACATGGGGTTCCCCCAGGAGGTGGTATCTGATAAGGTACCAACTTCATATGAAGTCTCTGTGGAAGGAGTGTGGGGTGTCATATAAGTTCACCAATCCTTACCACCCCCAAAGAAACGATCTGCTTGAGAGATTCAACCACACCTTGAAGGGCGTGATCATGGGCCTGTCAGAGCCCTTGAGGCGTAAGTGGGATGTCCTCTTGGCATGCCTTCTGTTCGCCTACAGTCAGGTGCCTTAGAATGGTCTTGGATTTAGCTCTTTTGATTTTCTGTATGGCCACCTTGTCAGGGGATTTTTGAGTTTGGTTAGGGGAGGGTTGGAGAAAGCCTCCAATAGGTCCCCCCAGGATGTATTCAGTTACAGGCTGGCTTTTAGGAACCAGACAGCCCGCTTCAGGAAGCTTGCCCTAGAGAACCTAGAAGCAAGCCAGGAAGATATGAAGCACTGGTATGACCAGAATGCCGCTCTGGTTGAGTTTCAGCCTCCCCCAAAGTGTGGGTGATGGCCCCAGTTGAGCCTAGGGCCCTCCAGGACAAATGGAATCGGACATTTGAGCTGGTGGAGTGCAAGAGTAATGTCACCTATCTGGTGAACTTGGGGACTCCAAGGAACCCTTTGAGGGTCCTGCATTTCAATCGTCTCAAGCCTCAGTTTGAGAGGACAGAGGTGACAATGCTCCTTGCAACATATGATGGGGTAGAGGAAGAGAGTGAGCCTCTACCTGACCTCCTGTCTGCTAAGGAGAAGGATGGGTCTGGGGAGGATGTAAACCTCTCCCCCTCACTGACCCCAGAGCAACAGAAGGACTGTCGCCAAGTGTTGGGATAGTTTGCCTCCTTACTTTCCTTGATCCCAGGATTCACTCATCTGTGTACACATGATGTGAACCCCAGAGACAGTCCTCCTGTTAAACATAAGGTTTACAGAGAGATTGACAAGGTTAGGGACAAAATAAAGGATGGGGTATGCAAAATGTTAGCCCTTGGGGCAATTGAGTTCTCCAGTAGCCCGTGGGCCAGTCCGGTAGTCTTGGTCCCAAAAGCTACTGCTCCAGGTGCCACTCCAGAACTCAGGTTCTGAGTGGATTACCGGGGACTCAATGCGGTCACTATGACTGATGCACACCCCATCCCCGAGCTGATGAGTTCATTGATCAGTTAGGGGCTACCAAATATCTAAGTACGTTTGACTTGACCTCTGGATATTGGCAGATTGCTCTGACAGAAGGGCCTAAGGAGAAGTCTACATTCCCCACCCCAGATGGGCACTTCAAGTTTAAGGGATGCCCTTTGGGATGAAGAATGCCCCTGCCACCTTTCAGAGGTTGGTTAACCAGGTGCTGGCTGGACTGGATGATTTCAGTACAACCTACCTGGATGACATTGCTGTGTTCAGCTCCACTTACAGAACACTTCCAGCACTTCTGCAAAGTGTTGGAGGCCCTACAAAAGGCAGGCCTCACTATTAAGGCTAGTAAGTGCCAAATAGGTCAGGGTTCCGTGGTTTACTTGGGGTGGGGAGTGGCTAGGTGACACCCCTACAACCTATGATTGATACCATTCTGGCTTGGGAGCCTCCCAAGACCCAGACTTTGTGATCTCTGAACTCACAATTTAAAAATGCATCTTGTTAGATTCTTAGTTTGAAAATGCCACTTTTAGAAAGTAGGCATTTTCTTGCTTAAACTATTCTGTGACGCTGCCTGTTTGTTGATTACCTGTCTGGGTCAGACTGACAGTTTGGCTGTTTGTAAATCTCCTCTAGACAATGACACAAGGGGAGCTAGGGTGTATCCTGCATATCCTGATGAGCCATCTGGGTTAGAGTGGAGGGAGGAGTGGTCACTTACACCTGAATGGGCTGTGCCTTCCCTCACACAATGCAGTCTCCACCGCCTGGCCTGGGCAAGGCAGGATCTTGTGAACAACAGAGACTTTCCTTTGAAGTATGCCTACTTCAAAGGCAGAAAGGGGTATAAGTAGTGGACCCAAAACCCTAGACTTTAGATTTCTTCAAGATCACTGCTGTAACCAAGAGGAATCTCTTCCAAGGAGAAGAGCTGAAGAGCTAAGGAGTCCTGCCCCTGCCTTTGACACTGGTCTGTTGGGCTCTCCTGCAGTTGCTGCTTCTGCCTGTGAAAGGGGACAAAGACTGGACTTTGCTGTGCAATCCTGCTTGAGAAGAATCTCCAAGGGCTTGAACTGAGCTTGTCTCCTGTTTTGACGTCTCAGGGCCATCATAGACTTCCTTTGCCATCACCTGGACTCTCTGCTGAGGCTTCTGCCCTGCCAAGTGGTGCCCTATCCAGTCCCTGGGCCCTTGAAAGGTGAAGTTGGCAGAACAAGAGCTGAAATCCACACACAGAGCACTGTGCGGGGAAATCTTCTACGCACCATTTGGAACGCGGCTGATTAACAAACCGTCACCCAGTTCATGGCTGAAATCGATGCTCCACCTGCATCGTGGCTGGGAGATCGATGCATCGCAGCTGGAGAAACAACACAACACCTGCTTGCCTCTGCTGATAATGACGCACACCCCACATAGCACAGTTTTCTAACAATGTGCGGCTGGATTTTTTATGTATCGTAGCTGGGCGTCAAACTCATTGTGAACCTGTGTGGATCTGAAGTGCCCCATCTGGAAATCAACACATCGCTCTCTTGCGAGGGAGAAAATGATGCATTGCCTATCTGACCGGAGAAGAAATGACACACGGCCTCACTTGCGAGTAAGGAATTGACGCATTGCTGACTTTTCTGACGCACGCTCGCCTGTATGGCTTTATTTTTTACTTAAACCAGGTACTTTGTGTGAAATCAACGTTTCCATTGTTTTCTGTGGAGTAAGACTCTTATTCTTTTGAAAATTCATATTTTGACTAGTGTATGTTCAATTTTTGTCATTTTAGTCTTGTTTGATTTAGATAAGTATTGCCTATTTTTCTAAACTGTTGTGGTGTCCATTTTATTGTGGTTTCACTGTATTACTGTGTGTGATGGTACAAATACTTTATACATTGCTTCTGGGTTAAGCCTTTCTGCTTGTGCCAAGCTCCAATGGAGGGAGTGGGTGTTAACCAGGTGTGTTTCACCTTTGCCTGACTAGAGTGAGGGTCCTTGCTTAGACAGGGGGTAACCTCACTGCCAACCAAAGACCTCATTTCTAACAGTAACACAAGTAAATAATCACCAATGGTGATGTAAAGGTTTAAATATTAAAATAAAGACTTAGGGTCCAATTACTAGTCTGTCATCCTAAGACCTCCAGACTTGCGGTGACGGTCAGAACGCCGCATCTGTGGCGATCAGTCTGACACATTATGAGGTTGGAGGGCAGACCCCTCAACCTACCTATGTCCCTGCCAGGATCCTAGATCATGACAGTTTGACAGTGGTGCAGGTTGTAATCAGCCGGGGCGCCCTGAGCTCAGCCCCCCAGCTGATTACAACCTTGGCATAGAAGTGCAGGGGTCTCCCTGCCCAGCACCCTGCAGATAGTGCACATTTCAAAGGTGCTGGTTCCCCCTGCATGCAGCAGCATTGCTTCCAGCTCTATTATTGGCTGGCGGCAATGCTGCTGCACCTTTCCCACAAGTTGTAATGGGCTGGTGGGGAGGTCACCTAGTGCCCAAAAAGCATCACGCTGTAAGATTTCTAAGACTTATATGGTAGAGCAGCTCCTTGCGATAGCTTATGATAAATATATGTGGTTTCTCATACCTCCAAAGATTAGAATTTTGACAGAGCTGACAATGTATTTCATCCTTCCATAGTTAATAAAATGATGGGTGTTTTGTCTGAGGCAATGATAGTCTTTAACTCAAACTTCAGATATATATAATGCCTAGTGATTTTTTAGCTAATATGTTCAAGTGGTGGAGGACAACGTATTCTGCAATCCATGGGTTTATTCCCCTCAGCCGAGCCCAGATTACAACTTCTAGCTGTGAAAGGTTGAGAGATAAAATTTACAGAATAAACACAAAACAATGCATCATGTGTAAGCACATGGCCCATTTCTATTTCTGGTTGGTGTAGGAAAACAGAAACAGGAAACAATATTGGTATGTATTGAGAACTTTCATCCTGTTGTATGATCTTTCAATTGTAGGTGTGGGTATAAATGCTCAAATTGGCTTTTTCTTAGGGCACAATACAAAAACCGGTTACATAACAATAGAAAGATCTGTTAACACATACATGAAATAATCCATCAGCAGCCGCTTTCATACAAGAAAATAGGAAAACAGAATGCTCTTCCAAGCAGAAAGTCTACCTATTCAGTATTGGTATAAACAGTAGGAACTGTGCTAATGCTACTTATGATATTGTTTCCTTTGGCACGTTATTGTAAATCACTTGCATAAGACTTTATTGAAATCCTATTCCAGAAATGTACTGTTATAAGCAAATGTGTAAAACATGCAAGATATTGACTTATGTATTAGTATGATAATAACTCCATTACCAAATACATTTGGCCCTGTAACTGCGTAGGCGGAGTTAGACCTGTCAGCCTTAGGGTGGTCTTTCTCCAAACATTTTGCCTCCACCCTTCCTGTTTTTCTGAATTTGGTTTTGTTGTCCTTAGGACTCTGTGCACCTTATCACTGCTAATCAGTGTTAAAGTGCATGTGCTCACTCCCTAAAACCTGGTAGTATTGGGTTACACCAGATTAGTGTATTTCATTTACTTGTAAGTTCATATCAATGGGGTAAACCATACACCTGGGGCTGGTAAATTAAATACTACTAGTGGGCCCCCAATGTAAGTAGCCCCTTAAAACATGTCCTAGGTCTGCAATTGCAGCCTGTATCCAGTTTTGAACTGCCAATTTGACTTGGCAAAATAACCCCTTTGCTAAGCCGTAGACTTTTTATTACATATAAGTCATCCCTAAAGTAGCCCTTAGAGAGCCCACAGGGCAGGGTGCATTGCAATTAAACAGTTCAACTTGTACTTTTAGGTTTTGCATGCCTTGGTAGTGCAAAACTCACAAATTTATTTTTCACTACTGTGAGGTCTACCTCTCCAATAGAACAGCCTTGGTTTACCTTAATACATTTATAAAGTACTCACATTTTATTGAAAGAAGGTCGAAAAGTCACATTTGGTGTCTGAGGAATTGCAATTTGAAATCTTTTTCAATGGTAAAGTCGTATTTTTAGTCACAATTCTGAAAATGGCACTTTTAAAGAATGTTGGCACTTTCTTGTCCTAACCATTTGGTTTCCTGGTACACATGACTAGGTGTAGTTAGCAGTTGATCTTTGTATATTCTTCCCAGACAGTATCACAAAGGCGGGTCTGGTTATTAGCAGGATGGACCATCTCAGAATTGATAGGGGGTGGAGCTACCACCTACCACACTTGCTCAGCAAGGCTCTGGTTCAGCTCACACACAAAGGGCTTCACGCTAGCCTGTTGGGCCCCTAGAGAGACAGGGACCAGGGCAAAGAGACATGAAATTCCAGACACCTTTATAAGGGGAAAACTCCAGATGCTTCTCCCATTTGTGCACCAGGTGTAAAAATTGGACTTTCAGACCCTATCTTTAGTATGCTCCTGGACCTGTGAATACTAAGAAGAAGGATGCCCTGTTGCCCTGCTGCTTGTGACCTGCTCTGCTTGCTGATAAGGAAGGCTGGACCTGCACCCTTTATCCCACTCTGAAGTGTCTCCAAGGGCCAGGTGACTGCCTTCCTGTTCTAAGCTACAAGGAAATAACATGTTCAAGAGTGCTCCCTGTATCTGCCCAGCTGACCGAATGCCTGGACCTGCAACTGGACCTGCTATACTGGAGCAAACTGGACCTCCCTTTGCTCTGCCGGCCTTTGCTGGAGTGAATTCCTGATCCCGAAGAGGTGCCCCTCGGGTCCTTGGTGTGGCATCAGCTAAGGTCCGCATAAAAGAAAAAGAGAAGTCCTGAAGTTTTGGGGACTTCATGACCGACAATAGGCCCCTTCGTTCCACCCGCCAATGCAAACCTCCTGGGAGCCAGACTCTACCGACTACAGCGACCACTAGCGACGATTGGCAACACGAGATCTGCACTTCACTCTACAGTCTTCACAGCCACGGTGACTGCCAATGTGAAGCTCCAGCAATGACCATCCATGACATTCAACAGGATATTTGCACCACAGCAACGACCGCCCACAATGCTCTTTCTGCTGCTCGCAGCCTCCTTCACCTAGAACTGGACTCTTCACCCTGGACTTTGAGTAGGTAACTTTTTCAGTGGAACTAACCTGGTACCTATATCCAGCCTGTGCTCCATTGCAGTCAGCCTGAGCTTGTGACTTTCACCCAGGCTCACACGACCAAATAACCACAAATGGTCCCTTGTGCTTTAAGGTGCCATATTCAGCTTAAATCTTTTGAATTGCATATCTCGGGTTTTACTTATTGGATTTTTGTAAGTTTGGTGTCACATGGTTTATTACAATTGACTCTATTTTTCTAAAATGATGTGGGATTTTTTTTGTGTTGGTTTTTCATTTTATTATTGTTTCCATGCTGCATAAATGCTTTACACACAGCCGCTAAATTAAGCCTGACGGCTTTTGTGCCAAGCTACCAGAGGGTTAAGCACAGATTAATTTAGTGGCCTTTTGTGGTTCACCCTGACAAGGATTGTGGCTGTTGTTTGAGTAGGGTTTTAACTCCTTTAACCAACAACCCAATTTCTCACAAACATCATCAAACATCATACAAAAATGATGCATTTTGTTAATGGGCCACATAAACAAATGTCGGGTTTTGCCACTCCTAAATTGTGAGATTTAAACCCCATGTACAACAGTATCTCAGACACTGTTTGTGATTCACAAATGGGTTGCAAGGGACCTGCCTCATTATTACCGAATGGCAGAAAAAAAGGTTTTATACATAGGAAAATGTTTTTTTTTTGGTTGTAAATGGCCCAATTCTGTAAATCGGGCCATTTGTGACCAAAAAAATGCTATGTGCATGTGGCCCAAGATTTCTTTGCCTCTTCATTGTTACCTATTTTTCCAATCCTTTCGCCTTCCTCTTTTGTTCATCAACAGCAGCTGCAAGCATTCTTACAACACTATACAAAACATTTCCATGATGTAATGTTTTGTTCCCTCTTTCCATCACCATTACAACTTTCCCATCAATCCTTCCTTCAATCTACAGCACTTTGGCAAGGCCCAGGGAGGAGTTAGGAAGTGTTACACAGCATACCAAAAAGTGACATTATGCTCCCTCCATATCCGCTTTCTTTCTTTTCTTGTTTCCTACTTCCTTTTTTCCTTCCTGTCATCCAATTACCACTTTAACGTAGCATTCTGCATGAAATGCGAATTGTATCCAACTAACACACTCATCTAACAATTAACTAAAGGGCCCCCATTGTGCAATTAAGACCCTCCAGTAAAGCCTAAAACAGTTACACCACATACTCCATCACAAATGATGCGCCCAGGGCATCCAGTGACCCACAATACTCCTCTATGAACCCAAATACACCTTCAAATAGCTTGCAAAAGACCATCATGCAGCTGTCCCATTAAACATTAATCACCCAATTGAACCCACTGAGATGTAAGACAGAAGGCATATGTTGCTATGTGGTTCAAGCATACTTTAGTGACCATAAACAGATCTCTTTCTGAGGTTGCTTAGGGGCTGAAAGATCTATCTGAATAGAGTAAGTCTCAGCATAGTATTGATAACGTAGCTCTAACATTTACTGCCCTTGCAGCAGGGACCTGAATGAGAACTAGCCTCCCATCATACTTTTTAAAGGAGATGCAAGGGAGAGAGAGCACCCTTCAAGCACTGATTTGCATTCCTCCATTCCTGCTTATGATATTTTGCATACTAGTTATTTCTCATACATCCTTATTATTTTAAGAGCTACGTCCTGTAGCTCTGCCGTGATGTAAAACTGATCACTCACCATGCAGAGGGATGGATGTTTTCTAGCATTGTCATTGTCTGTCAGACTGGGTGGATGTATGATACTTGCTTCCAGCAGTAGGGCAGAGCAATAACATTTCAGAATTATTCTTTAAGTTTCACTTTGGCAGAGGAGCTGCAACATATCATTGTGTCTGTACTCTAGGTGTATGATTGAAAACAGTGAGTCAACAGGCCAAAAGTGACCTGTGACTAATGGCATACCCCCACCCCCTCTCGGGGACAACAGGGACTTATGTAACTACATCCTTGCCCATATGCACTGGTATACCAGTACCGAGACAGCTGCTGATCTCCTGTAATATTGTCATAGCCATTTAGTTTTGCTTACATCACACAATAATGTCCAGCATTTTTACGGTCATATGCCTCTCACAGTACCCCTTTATAGTGACCTAAATCATGCTATCCCAGTCCATGTACAAGCACTGTTTTTTAGAGACATGTTTGCATTGACTAGCACCATTCCCAAATATCCCAGCCCTGAAACAAACATAGGGCTGTCCCAAATCACCCCTATGGTACTAGGCAGATTGCAGATGTATCCCAGTACTGACTGGCACCATACACCACTATCCACTTACTGAAGCATCTCATTCACCTTCCATCACTCACTGATATCCTAGGATTAAGACACTGCTGAGCTTCCATGATGCACACCTCACAGTGACACATCAACTTTTAAAGGCGCAGCCCATCCATTAGGGTGGAGGTGCCAGGCCCCCTACCTTTTACACCTCATGAAGAGTGTCTGTCAGGCTGAGCAAAGGTCAGCCTGACAAACAATCTTTATGTTCAGGTCAGGCAGCCAGGAGCAGACATGCGCAATTTGCGCAGACTCCTGGCTGCCTGAGCTGAACTTTGCTGGGCTGAAGAGGTCACAGCTCCTATGGGCGTGACGTCCTTGGCTCAGCAAAGGTGCCTCGAGGCCCTCCCCCGGGTGACGAGGGAAGCGTCCCCCATTGACTTCGAAATGGCCAGGGCGAGTGTCAATCAGTGACACCTCGTCACAGAGAGGGGTGGGGTCAGAAGTCTCACTGACCCCATCCCACTCTGTGACAAGGCTGGGACTGCTGCCTTCCCTCATTGGCTGACCTAAGCCAGTGAGTGAAGGCAGCAGTCCCAACCCTCCTGGGACCTCTGAGGCTGAAGATAAGTGTGTGTGTGATCATTTTAAATGAATGTTTGGTGCATGTGTGTATGTTTGAATGTTAATGAGTGTTGTTAATGGATGTGCATGCATGTGTGTGTGTGTGTGTGAAAGTGTGAGTGTGCATCCAACCCGCCCCCCTCCCTGTTAAAACTGCCAGCCGCCACTGAACTATTCAGATAATACACCTTTCTTTTAACAGACGCCATTCTCTAATATCCCAGTAATTCGACAGAGAGAGTTCTCTGCATCCTGCACTGATGTACTGACCTGTACCATGCCATGGCATTCCATCAAAGAGATCAAGAGGTATGCTGGAAAATATTCAGCAAGCTGAACAAATGTTGAGGAGCAGCTGCTCTCACCCTTTTGACTACCGTCAGGAACAAGGCTGTGCGCGGTCCAGGTCCCATACGAAGGTCCGCTGCGTGGATTTGTGGCGCTTTATGCGCACCACTGGTCATCCCTGATTGTTCCAAGAATGGCCAGCAGCGTTGTTTACCTTGTGGTAAAGCTCACATAGCAGCAGGTTCAGGTCATTGGTGGTCAAGATGCACTTATCAGTGATATCTTATGAAGGGACTACATTTCCCATGTTTTTAGAGGCGGCGGCCATCTTGAGGTGTGGCTGGCCTATAAAGCCCAGCCACACCCAAGCTCGTGGCTCACTATTTTGAAGACTTCGATGCAGTCAGACCTCGAGGGACCTTCCTCTGGAGCAAAGCAGAATTTATTCAAGGCAACTTGGCAGTAACTCGAAGGTTCCAAGTTTTCCATTTGGAATCCAGACACGAGTAGGTCGTACTCGTGGGCGGTAAGGTCATGAAGAGCCCAAGTCAGAAGGTAGTTGTTTCTTCCTAACTTTCAGCATTCCCCTAGCCAAACGAGCATGGTGTTTTAGGCCACTTGAGTTTAGTGCTCCAGTTCACGGCAGCAACGCTCTTCAGAAAATCGCTTCAGTTCACAGCAGCAACGTGCTTTGATAAAGAGCTTCAATTCACGGCAGCAACGCATTTTGATAAAGTGCTTCAGTTCACGGCAGCAACGTGCTTAGGAAAAGCGTTTCAGTTCACGGCAGCAATGCGCTTTGATAAATCGCTTCAGTTCATGGCAGCAACGTGCTTCGGAAAAAGCGCTTCAGTTTACGTCAGCAACACGCTTAGGAAAAGCGCTTCAGTTCACAGCTGCAAAGCGCTTAGATAACGCGCTTCAGTTCACGGCAGCAACATGCTTCGGAAAAAGCATTTCAGTTCACAGCAGCAACGCGCTTAGGAAAAGCGCTTCAGTTCACGGCTGCAAAGCGCTTTGATAAAGCGCTTCAGTTCACGGCAGCAACGCACTTCGGAAAAAGCACTTCGGTTCACGGCAGTAACGCGCTTAGGAAAAGCACTTCAGTCCACGGCAGTAACACGTTTTGGTACAGCACTCCAGTTACCAGAAATAAAGCGAATCAATACAGCGCTCCTAAATTCACAGGAATAACGCGCATTGGCATAGCGCTCCAATCAAGAGGAATAACGCGCATTGGCACAGCGCCTCAGTTTCAGAGGAGAAAAAGTGCATTGGCCTCAATGTTCAAAAACGCTTCAGTTCACCGAAAGTAAAACGCCCTTGGCTCAGTACTTAAAGCGCTTTTAATTTACAGGAGAACATTTATGGAAAAAAGTTTCAAAGATAAATAAATCGCAGTTTCATTGTTTTAGAATGCATGATATGTGAGATACATATTAAGGTGTTTTATATTATGTAAAAAAACTCATTGAAGTGTTTATGAGTTTCTAAACTGAGATCTAACATTTAGAGTTGTATCAATGCATAAGTGGTTCCATGATTGATATTTAAGAGAGTGTCCATAGTCTAAAAACTCTAATCTTCTCGGGACTCTGAGGTCTCAGTTCATTTTGGTTTTGTGATTTACAGAAGGGGCTATTGCCCAGTTCATAAAGAGTTTCAATCTGGTATTATGGAGATGCATGTACGCAAAGGTTCTAATGTTGAGTTAGATTGTCATGAATGAGTACATGCATATTTGTTCTAACTTTTTCCTTTCTGATCTCTCTCCCAGCTGTTCCCTACCCTAATTCCCTTCCCCCGCCTGGCTTCATCATAACTTTGTGTTATTAAAGCTTTCTGAGTTGGCAACGCCCGGAAGTGGGCCTTCTTGGTCGGCAGCGTGCAGATTCCATGGAAAAGACACCGTGACAGACCCCCACTTAATCAATATTTGAATTTGGGGACCCCCCCATTGCATGTATTAGTCCTGGGTCCCCAACTGAGTCACTATTGGAATCTGGAGACCCCGTCCTAAGCAATTTTGATGAACAGAAGCACAGAACAACACACAAAGATGTGAAAACAAGCATTCATCAAACAAATACGCAAATGTTTTTTAAACTCCATTTTGAGTTTTAAAGCTAACATACCAGACCTCTGGTACTTGCAATCACACCATTCAGGGGTACGCACAATTTATAACATAGGGAATTGTGCCAGCAATGGTTACAACATTTTACATTAGCTGCAGTTAAGGAACACCTATCTCTCTTTTTTGATGACGTGGACATACAGGACTTTTTGTTAGGTCCTAGATCACCACATCTAAAATGCTTATTATAAGCCATATAGAATACGATTTGGAAAATGTATCAGCAAGATGCTGCTGAAAGGTAAGAGACATTGACAGGGTAAATTTTGGAAAAGCATTGGCTGTTGTGGACAATGGTATGACTACGCTTTCAACTTACATTTATCCTTTGAATAACATTGTGTTATCTGCATTCAATATCATACAGCATGATATGTCCTTATTAAAGCATGGGCAGAGCTAAATGAGATCAATTATGCAATTGATTTAGACTTTACAGGTTTTAAAATCAATCAAACTGTGTATCATGGAAATATCTGAACACAACAAAGTTGTTTTTGCCATTTAGCTTAGCACATATACAGAGGCTGATGGTGAAAAAAGATCCAACTTATACCATATTCAACATTGAGCTTTTAGAGAGATTACTCTTTTCAGTAGCTGAGACACCTTCTGCTGTGTGGTTGATCCATGACTTTATATCATTACCAATCTGCGCATCTCAATTTACATCTTGTCTGAAACATTTTCAAGTTGGCAGATATGAAGCTATGGTGGATAGTTTTGTCCATGAGTCCTGGCTTTTGCCTTTTTGATTACAAATGCTAGATTGGGAAACCAGAAGTCTTCCTAAGTAGAAACAAATGTGAAGCTTCATTCAGCAATGCATTACTTTGTAAAGAAGTGATGCTGCATGGCATTTGTAATGTGTCCATGGCCAACTTGGCATTTTATCTGAAAGGGTCACTGTGAGAAAGTAGCCTCTTTCTAGCCTTGTTACCCCCACTTTTGGCCCGTTTGTGAGTGTATGTCAGGGTGTTTTCACTGTCTCACTGGGATCCTGCTAGCCAGGGCCCAGTGCTCATAGTGAAAACCCCATGTTTTCAGTATGTTTGTTATGTGTCACTGGGACCCTGCTAGTCAGGACCCCAGTGCTCATAAGTTTGTGACCTATATGTATGTGTTCCCTGTGTGGTGCCTAACTGTCTCACTGAGGCTCTGCTAACCAGAACCTCAGTGGTTATGCTCTCTCATTTATTTCAAATTGTCACTGACAGGCTAGTGACCAATTTTACCAATTTACATTGGCTTACTCGAACACCCTTATAATTCCCTAGTATATGGTACTGAGGTACCCAGGGTATTGGGGTTCCAGGAGATCCCTATGGGCTGCAGCATTTCTTTTGCCACCCATAGGGAGCTCTGACAATTCTTACACAGGCCTGCCACTGCAGCCTGAGTGAAATAACGTCCACGTTATTTCACAGCCATTTTACACTGCACTTAAGTAACTTATAAGTCACCTATATGTCTAACCTTTACCTGGTAAAGGTTAGGTGCAAAGTTACTTAGTGTGAGGGCACCCTGGCACTAGCCAAGGTGCCCCCACATTGTTCAGAGCCAATTCCCTGAACTTTGTGAGTGCGGGGACACCATTACACGCGTGCACTACATATAGGTCACTACCTACATGTAGCTTCACAATGGTAACTCCGAATATGGCCATGTAACATGTCTATGATCATGGAATTGCCCCCTCTATGCCATCCTGGCATAGTTGGCACAATCCCATGATCCCAGTGGTCTGTAGCACAGACCCTGGTACTGCCAAACTGCCCTTCCTGGGGTTTCACTGCAGCTGCTGCTGCTGCCAACCCCTCAGACAGGCATCTGCCCTCCTGGGGTCCAGCCAGGCCTGGCCCAGGATGGCAGAACAAAGAACTTCCTCTGAGAGAGGGTGTGACACCCTCTCCCTTTGGAAAATGGTGTGAAGGCAGGGGAGGAGTAGCCTCCCCCAGCCTCTGGAAATGCTTTGTTGGGCACAGAGGTGCCCAATTCTGCATAAGCCAGTCTACACCGGTTCAGGGGACCCCTTAGCCCTGCTCTGGCGCGAAACTGGACAAAGGAAAGGGGAGTGACCACTCCCCTGACCTGCACCTCCCCTGGGAGGTGTCCAGAGCTCCTCCAGTGTGCTCCAGACCTCTGCCATCTTGGAAACAGAGGTGCTGCTGGCACACTGGACTGCTCTGAGTGGCCAGTGCCACCAGGTGACGTCAGAGCCTCCTTGTGATAGGCTCCTTCAGGTGTAGCTAGCCTATCCCCTCTCCTAGGTAGCCAAACCCTCTTTTCTGGCTATTTAGGGTCTCTGTCTCTGGGGAAACTTTAGATAACGAATGCAAGAGCTCATCCGAGTTCCTCTGCATCTCTCTCTTCACCTTCTGATAAGGAATCGACTGCTGACCGCGCTGGAAGCCTGCAAACCTGCAACATAGTAGCAAAGACGACTACTGCAACTCTGTAACGCTGATCCTGCCGCCTTCTCGACTGTTTTCCTGCTTGTGCATGCTGTGGGGGTAGTCTGCCTCCTCTCTGCACCAGAAGCTCCGAAGAAATCTCCCGTGGGTCGACGGAATCTTCCCCCTGCAACCGCAGGCACCAAAAAGCTGCATTGCTGGTCCCTTGGGTCTCCTCTCAGCACAACGAGCGAGGTCCCTTGAATCCAGCGACTCTGTCCAAGTGACCCCCACAGTCCAGTGACTCTTCAGTCCAAGTTTGGTGGAGGTAAGTCCTTGCCTCACCTCGCTGGGCTGCATTGCTGGGAACCGCGACTTTGCAGCTACTCCGGCCCCTGTGCACTTCCGGCGGAAATCCTTTGTGCACAGCCAAGCCTGGGTCACCGGCACTCTAACCTGCATTGCACGACTTTCTAAGTTGGTCTCCGGCGACGTGGGACTCCTTTGTGCAACTTTGGCGACCACCATTTCACGCATCCTTGTAGTGCCTGTTTCTGGCACTTCTCCGGGTGCTACCGGTTTGAGAGAGGGCTCTTTGTCTTGCTCGACATCCCTTCTCTCTGCTGGTCCAATTTGCGACCTCCTGGTCCCTTCTGGGCCTTAGCAGTGTCCAAAAACGCTAACCGCACGATTTGCAGCTAGCAAGGCTTGTTGGCATTCTTTCGGCGGGAAAACACTTCTGCACAACTCTCCACAGCAAGAGAGATCCGTCAACTAAAGGGGAAGTCTCTAGCCCTTTTTGTTCCTGCAAAAACCTCAGCTTCTTCTGTCCAGTAGAAGCTTCTTTGCACCCGCAGCTGGCATTTCCTGGGCATCTGCCCATCTCCGACTTGCTTGTGACTTTTGGACTTGGTCCCCTTGTTCCACAGATACCCTAGATTGGAAATCCACAGTTGTTGCATTGCTGGTTTGTGTCTTTCCTGCATTATTCCTCTAACACGACTTCTTTGTCCTTAGGGGAACTTTAGTGCACTTTGCACTCACTTTTCAGGGTCTTGGGGAGGGTTATTTTTCTAACTCTCACTATTTTCTAATAGTCCCAGCGACCCTCTACAAGGTCACATAGGTTTGGGGTCCATTCGTGGTTCGCATTCCACTTTTGGAGTATATGGTTTGTGTTGCCCCTATCCCTATGTTTCCCCATTGCATCCTATTGTAACTATACATTGTTTGCACTGTTTTCTAAGACTATATTGCATATTTTTGCTATTGTGTATATATATCTTGTGTATATTTCCTATCCTCTCACTGAGGGTACACTCTAAGATACTTTGGCATATTGTCATAAAAATAAAGTACCTTTATTTTTAGTATAACTGTGTATTGTGTTTTCTTATGATATTGTGCATATGACACTAGGTGGTACTGTAGTAGCTTCACACGTCTCCTAGTTCAGCCTAAGCTGCTCTGCTAAGCTACCATTATCTATCAGCCTAAGCTGCTAGACACCCTATACACTATTAAGGGATAACTGGGCCTGGTGCAAGGTGCAAGTACCCCTTGGTACTCACTACAAGCCAGTCCAGCCTCCTACATTGGTTGTGCAGCGGTGGGATAAGTGCTTTGAGACTACTTACCACTCTTGTCATTGTACTTTTCATAAGAGAAAAATATACAAAACAAGGTCAGTGTATATACACATAGCCAAAAAGTTTTGCATTTCCTCTTTTCACTCTTTTCTAAGTGCTGAAAAGTACTGCTAACTTTCTAAAAAGTTCTAAAAAGTTTAAAAAGTTTTTTTCTCTGTCTTTCTAAAAGCTCTGACAAACTTTTTTATCTTTTACTATCACTTGAACTCTCTCTAAAAATGTCTGGCACAGGCCAAAATGTTGATCTGTCCAAACTTGCATATGATCACCTTAGCTGGAAAGGAGCAAGGAGTCTCTGCATAGAGAGAGGTTTGAGTGTAGGGAAGAATCCTTCCTTAGAACTGTTAATTAACATGCTTAGAGTACAGGATAAGGCCATAAGTGCCCAATCTGTTGAAAAAGTAGCTAATGGTTCTCAATCTGATCCAGGGACTCCCCCAGGAAAAGATTCAGGAAAGAAACTTCCTAGCCTGCCCATTACTAGACAGTCTAGCATAGTTGGTAATGATGATGAGCCACACCATCTAAATAGTGTTGTCTCACATCATAGCAAAAGCATTTATTCTCACCATACTGGTAGTGATGTTTCTGTTAGCCAAGCTGTTAGGGTGGCTTCTGTAAGGGACAGGTCTCCTTCTGTCCATTCTCACCATACTTCTGTTTCAAGGCATGTCCCTCCCACCCACCCTGATGACAGATTGTTAGAAAGGGAGCTCAATAGATTGAGAGTGGAACAAACCAGACTGAAGCTCAAGAAGCAACAGCTGGATTTGGATAGACAGACTTTAGAAGTAGAGAAGGAGAGACAGAAACTGGGTTTAGAAACCCATGGTGGCAGCAGCAGTATTCCCCATAGTCATCCTGCAAAAGAGCATGATTCCAGGAATCTGCAGAAGATAGTTCCCCCTTACAAGGAGGGGGATGACATTAACAAGTGGTTTGCTGCACTTGAGAGGGCCTGTGTTGTACAGGATGTCCCTCAAAGGCAGTGGGCTGCTATCCTATGGCTATCATTTAGTGGAAAAGGTAGGGATAGGCTCCTTACTGTGAAAGAAAGTGATGCCAATAATTTTACAGTTCTTAAGAATGCACTCCTGGATGGTTATGGCTTAACCACTGAACAATACAGGATAAAGTTCAGAGAGACCAAAAAGGAGTCTTCACAAGACTGGGTTGATTTCATTGACCATTCAGTGAAGGCCTTGGAGGGGTGGTTACATGGCAGTAAAGTTACTGATTATGAAAGCCTGTATAACACAATCCTGAGAGAGCATATACTTAATAATTGTGTGTCTGATTTGTTGCACCAGTACCTGGTAGACTCTGATCTGACCTCTCCCCAAGAATTGGGAAAGAAGGCAGACAAATGGGTCAGAACAAGGGTGAACAGAAAAGTTCATACAGGGGGTGACAAAGATGGCAATAAGAAGAAAGATGGTGAAAAATCTCAAGATAAGCATGGGGATAAGGGTAAAACCAAAGATCCCACTTCAAATCTTAAACACTCTTCAGAGGGTGGGGATAAAACTAATTCTTCCTCTTCTTCTCAACCTGCACACATTAAAAACCCTTGGTGCTTTGTGTGTAAAAACAGAGGCCATAGGCCAGGGGATAAGTCCTGTCCAGGTAAACCCCCTGAGCCTACCACCACTAATACATCAAGCTCTAGTCCCCCTAGCAGTAGTGGTACTAGTGGTGGGACTGCTGGCAACAGTCAAGCAAAGGGTGTAGTTGGGTTCACTTTTGGGTCCATAGTAGAAACTGGGGTAGTCACTCCCAAGACAGTTTCTGTCTCACCTAGTGGCATTGGCCTTGCCACATTGGCTGCTTGTCCCCTTTCAATGGATAAGTACAGGCAGACAGTTTCAATAAATGGTGTTGAGGCCTTGGCCTACAGGGACACAGGTGCCAGTATCACTTTGGTGACTGAAAACCTAGTGCACCCTGATCAACACATCATTGGACAACAGTATAAGATTATTGATGTCCATAACTCCTCTAAGTTTCTTCCCTTAGCTATAATTCAGTTTAGTTGGGGTGGAGTTACTGGCCCTAAGCAGGTGGTGGTATCACCTAGCTTACCTGTAGACTGTCTCTTAGGTAATGACCTAGAGGCCTCAGGTTGGGCTGATGTAGAGTTTTATGCCCATGCAGCCATGCTGGGCATCCCTGAGGAATTGTTCCCTCTCATTTCTACTGAAATGAAAAAGCAAATGAGAGAAGGCCTGAAAACTCAGGATCCCTCTCCATCAACAGGTAAAAAGGGTATGACAGTATCCCCTAACCACCCTACCATTCAGGATACCATTCCTGTGGTGGGAGAAACCTCTCCTGGGGTGGCACCTGTTCCAAGGGAATCATCAGCTGGCAAAGCTGGACTCCCTGAGGTAGAAGTACCTCTCTGTGGGATAACTAACATTGGTGACAAAAAGAGCACCATTTTAGTTAACATGGAGCATCCCTCCAACCCTCCCAGAGAAACTTTAGTGCAGAAACCCTGCACTGCCTCACAACACTTAGGACAGCATCCCTGCCCTAGTGTGGAGCTCATAGGACAGCATCCCTGCCCTGCTCCAACTCAAGAGAAACAGCATCCCTGTTCTCTCTTCCAGCCATATGGACAAAGTTTTTGCCCAGCTATGGCTTTACTGAGACAGCATCCCTGTCTGGCATTTCCATCATTACAAATAGGTTCAGTGGACAATTCCCACTGCTCTAAACTTAAACTTACTGATAGAAACTCTGAAAATACATCTTCACATTGTTGCTTAGCTAAAAAACTTCAAACAGGGTGGTTTACATCCCCACAGGGAAGTAACCATATAGTGGATGATAAAGGGAGTAACCAGTCTATTGCAGAGCTACTCTCTACTTATCACCACTTAGACAATAAAGTCTCAACTGGCCAAGGTTAGCCTTATTGTCCTTCGTTTGGGGGGGGTTGTGTGAGAAAGTAGCCTCTTTCTAGCCTTGTTACCCCCACTTTTGGCCCGTTTGTGAGTGTATGTCAGGGTGTTTTCACTGTCTCACTGGGATCCTGCTAGCCAGAGCCCAGTGCTCATAGTGAAAACCCCATGTTTTCAGTATGTTTGTTATGTGTCACTGGGACCCTGCTAGTCAGGACCCCAGTGCTCATAAGTTTGTGACCTATATGTATGTGTTCCCTGTGTGGGGCCTAACTGTCTCACTGAGGCTCTGCTAACCAGAACCTCAGTGGTTATGCTCTCTCATTTATTTCAAATTGTCACTGACAGGCTAGTGACCAATTTTACCAATTTACATTGGCTTACTGGAACACCCTTATAATTCCCTAGTATATGGTACTGAGGTACCCAGGGTATTGGGGTTCCAGGAGATCCCTATGGGCTGCAGCATTTCTTTTGCCACCCATAGGGAGCTCTGACAATTCTTACACAGGCCTGCCACTGCAGCCTGAGTGAAATAACGTCCACGTTATTTCACAGCCATTTTACACTGCACTTAAGTAACTTATAAGTCAACTATATGTCTAACCTTTACCTGGTAAAGGTTAGGTGCAAAGTTACTTAGTGTGAGGGCACCCTGGCACTAGCCAAGGTGCCCCCACATTGTTCAGAGCCAATTCCCTGAACTTTGTGAGCGCGGGGACACCATTACACGCGTGCACTACATATAGGTCACTACCTACATGTAGCTTCACAATGGGAACTCCGAATATGGCCATGTAACATGTCTATGATCATGGAATTGCCCCCTCTATGCCATCCTGGCATAGTTGGCACAATCCCATAATCCCAGTGGTCTGTAGCACAGACCCTGGTACTGCCAAACTGCCCTTCCTGGGGTTTCACTGCAGCTGCTGCTGCTGCCAACCCCTCAGACAGGCATCTGCCCTCCTGGGGTCCAGCCAGGCCTGGCCCAGGATGGCAGAACAAAGAACTTCCTCTGAGAGAGGGTGTGACACCCTCTCCCTTTGGAAAATGGTGTGAAGGCAGGGGAGGAGTAGCCTCCCCCAGCCTCTGGAAATGCTTTGTTGGGCACAGAGGTGCCCAATTCTGCATAAGCCAGTCTACACCGGTTCAGGGGACGCCTTAGCCCTGCTCTGGCGCGAAACTGGACAAAGGAAAGGGGAGTGACCACTCCCCTGACCTGCACCTCCCCTGGGAGGTGTCCAGAGCTCCTCCAGTGTGCTCCAGACCTCTGTCATCTTGGAAACAGAGGTGCTGCTGGCACACTGGACTGCTCTGAGTGGCCAGTGCCACCAGGTGACGGAAGAGACTCCTTGTGATAGGCTCCTTCAGGTGTTGCTAGCCTATCCCCTCTCCTAGGTAGCCAAACCCTCTTTTCTGGCTATTTAGGGTCTCTGTCTCTGGGTAAACTTTAGATAACGAATGCAAAAGCTCATCCGAGTTCCTCTGCATCTCTCTCTTCACCTTCTGATAAGGAATCGACTGCTGACCGCGCTGGAAGCCTGCAAACCTGCAACATAGTAGCAAAGACGACTACTGCAACTCTGTAACGCTGATCCTGCCGCCTTCTCGACTGTTTTCCTGCTTGTGCATGCTGTGGGGGTAGTCTGCCTCCTCTCTGCACCAGAAGCTCCGAAGAAATCTCCCGTGGGTCGACGGAATCTTCCCCCTGCAACCGCAGGCACCAAAAAGCTGCATTACCGGTCCCTTGGGTCTCCTCTCAGCACAACGAGCGAGGTCCCTCGAATCCAGCAACTCTGTCCAAGTGACCCCCACAGTCCAGTGACTCTTCAGTCCAAGTTTGGTGGAGGTAAGTCCTTGCCTCACCTCGCTGGGCTGCATTGCTGGGAACCGCGACTTTGCAGCTACTCCGGCCCCTGTGCACTTCCGGCGGAAATCCTTTGTGCACAACCAAGCCTGGGTCCACGGCACTCTAACCTGCATTGCACAACTTTCTAAGTTGGTCTCCGGCGACGTGGGACTCCTTTGTGCAACTTCGGCAACCACCATTTCACGCATCCTTTTAGTGCCTGTTTCTGGCACTTCTCTGGGAGCTACTGGCTTGAACGAGAGCTCTTTGTCTTGCTCGACATCCCTTCTCTCTGCTGGTCCAATTTGCGACCTCCTGGTCCCTCCTGGGCCTCAGCAGCATCCAAAAACGCTAACCACACGATTTGCAGCTAGCAAGGCTTGTTGGCATTCTTTCGGCGGGAAAACACTTCTGCACAACTCTCCACAGCGAGCGAGATCCGTCCACTAAAGGGGAAGTCTCTAGCCCTTTTTGTTCCTGCAGAAACCTCAGCTTCTTCTGTCCAGTAGAAGCTTCTTTGCACCCGCAGCTGGCATTTCCTGGGCATCTGCCCATCTCCGACTTGCTTGTGACTTTTGGACTTGGTCCCCTTGTTCCACAGGTACCCTAGATTGGAAATCCACAGTTGTTGCATTGCTGGTTTGTGTCTTTCCTGCATTATTCCTCTAACACAACTTCTTTGTCCTTAGGGGAACTTTAGTGCACTTTGCACTCACTTTTCAGGGTCTTGGGGAGGGTTATTTTTCTAACTCTCACTATTTTCTAATAGTCCCAGCGACCCTCTACAAGGTCACATAGGTTTGGGGTCCATTCGTGGTTCGCATTCCACTTTTGGAGTATATGGTTTGTGTTGCCCCTATCCCTATGTTTCCCCATTGCATCCTATTGTAACTATACATTGTTTGCACTGTTTTCTAAGACTATATTGCATATTTTTGCTATTGTGTATATATATCTTGTGTATATTTCCTATCCTCTCACTGAGGGTACACTCTAAGATACTTTGGCATATTGTCATAAAAATAAAGTACCTTTATTTTTAGTATAACTGTGTATTGTGTTTTCTTATGATATTGTGCATATGACACTAGGTGGTACTGTAGTAGCTTCACACGTCTCCTAGTTCAGCCTAAGCTGCTCTGCTAAGCTACCATTATCTATCAGCCTAAGCTGCTAGACACCCTATACACTAATAAGGGATAACTGGGCCTGGTGCAAGGTGGAAGTACCCCTTGGTACTCACTACAAGCCAGTCCAGCCTCCTACAGTCACCAGTTTCCTTTAATTGCCCAGTGTTCTGATTACTCTCAAATGGGAGTTATTAGGTCCTGAATGACCAAGGTTGTTGTTGGTTAAAATCAGGTGTCCAATATGTGGTGACGTTTCCAGGGCTGTGACCTGCTGTAACAACACATTGGCCCTCATTACGACCTCGGCGGGTGTCGCGGCCATCAGGAGATCCCCGCTGGGCCGGCGGGCAGAAACCTGGTTTCCGCCCGCCGGCCCAGCGGGGATCTCGGCCGCAACACAGGAGCCGGCTCCAAATGGAGCCGGCAGTGTTGCGGCCGTGCAACGGGTGCAGTTGCAAAGTTGAAAGGGCTGGCGGTAGTGGGACTCGTAATTCCCTGGGCAGTGCTGCAAGCAGCGCTGCCCTGGCGGATTAAAACCACCGGGACCACTGTGGCGCAAAACCGCCGGGACCACTGTGTCGGGAAACCCTGTGAAGCACCGCCAGCCTGTTGGCGGTGCTTCCTCCGAAACAGCCCTGGCGGTCTTGGTCCGCCAGGGTTGTAATGACCCCCATTATTTCCACCCACACACATGGTTAGGGAAATTATTGTATGTCCTTACAACCCTATTTTTAGTGTGAACTTTGATAAGTTGAGTAAACTGAAAGCCTTATTGTTTCAGAAGAACATTGCTTTAACATCTGCCTGAGAGACCTTTGCTCTTCAAGTTACAAGAGCATCCTCTGAAGTCCTATTGCTTTTGTGCACAAATGTGTTGCAGCATTTTGGTGAACTTGTTCACCAAACATTTAATGCATCAAATACCACAGGAGTGGTGTTCTTTTTTAGAGATTGAGCCTGGCTTTGTGAACACGTTCCAGTCTGTGTTTGGAATGATACTGTCCTTTCTCTACTCTAGTTTCAAGTGTTTTTGGCGGGATTCCAATGTTTAATTCCTGGCCATTGCTATATTGGTCCTGTTTTTGCTGCTCAGCAATTAATGTTTCACCTCGAGGCCAGATAGTGATAAATCTGCCACACGTCCTGCTGTGTTGTGAATGCATGACAGTATTTTGGAGTATTTTTGCTCCAGGAACTGAACATGAACGAGTCTTTGTCATTTAGACTGTGTGGTTAAAATGTGTGCAGCCCGTGTTCCGATGTCTACTGTGATCTTTTGAGCGTGCACTGGAATTGTGTCTGGCCTTACAATCAGTTCAATCTATGGATATGGATCTGAAGGTGCTTATATTGAGGGCCCACTTTCAGTACTGTCCTATGAGGCTGCCATTGCTGCTGGATGCGTACTATCAGACATCGTTTCTTGTTGATATGGATGCTTTGGGTACTGGATTCCTGGGATCTGGCTCTGACATTGCTGTTTTGCCTTCAGCATCTGCTGAGTTGGCCGGATCTGACCATATTTGTTCATTGGAACTTGTTTCTGAGGACAAAGTGGATCTGTCATCTGTGGTCGCAGGTTCCTTCCTAGATCCCAATCACTTTGGACATAAGAATATTTCCAGAGCCTCCTAGACTTTTCATTCGGCCCCCTGTGTGTTATGTTTCCCTATACTAATCTACCACTAATTCTTTGGGTTCCAGAGCACTATGCTAGTCACTGAAAAGCTGTTCAACTCGTCAGGGGTAGTAAGCACTACATAAATACAATTACAATACACCAATAACTCTGATAATTTTTTCTATCATTGACAGCTCTGTTGCAACTTGTTAAGGAAACTATTCTTTCCTCTCTTCTCAATCTTGAACTATGGGAAATCCCTGTTCCTTGAAACCCCAAATTATCTCATCCACTACCTTTAGGTTGTGAACAATGCAGTGGCAAGACTATTTAACTACCTTCCGCCGACAGTATCTGTGACAGCAAACATTAAGAGCATACACTGACCATAAAAGTGTGCCATCATTAAAACTCTCTGATTCAAAAAGCATTTAAGGCCTGATTTAGAGTTTGGTGGTCAGGTGACTCAGTCACAAACGTGATGGATATCCTATCCACCGTATTTTGATTCCCATATGATATAATGGGATTGTAATACTGTGGACGGGATTTCCATCACATTTGTGATGGAGTAACCTCATCCACCAAACTCTAACTCAGGCCCTTAGTCAGAAAGGGCTCATGTATCTGCAAGCCAAATTTTGCTCTTACTCTCTGGCCCCGGACCTGCAGTCCTTTTCTGGCAGGCTTGTTTGCATCCCTATCATTAACCATAGTTGTCCTGGGGGCTGTTCATTCTCCTATTCAATGAGCAAGCACTGGAACTTATTTGCTGCTTCTGTTTGTGAAGTTGGTAACTTGAACAGCTTCAAACACAACTTTAAACTTGTCTTTTTTTCAACTTCACCCAGCCAGCTACAGTAACTACTGTCTCCATAATCAGGATGCCCTGAGGCATAACTTTCATGCTTTATAAGTCCACCTAACGTAACTGTTAGACCTGGCATTCTTGGCGTGGTCTCCCCTGTTTTTTGCCTCTGCTTCCCATGTTTTGACTGTGTGCTGGACTCTGTTTTTGGTAATCTGGGCACTTTACCACTGCTGACCAGTGCTATTGTGCAAGTGCTCCTGTGTAAAGTGTATGTGTAATTGGCTTTTCCTTGATTTACATATTTGATTTACTAGTAATGTCCTAGTAAAATGCAATAGAGGTGCCCCGGGCCTGTGAATCAAATGCTACTAGTTGTGCCACCCACATTAGTAGCCCTGTAAACATGTCTCAGATCTGCCACTGCAGTGTATGTGTGTGCAGTTTTAAACTGCCAATTTGACTTGGCAAGTGTACCCCCTTGCCAGGCCTAAACCTTCCCTTTTTATACATGTAAGGCACCCATAAGGTAGGCCCTAGGTAGCCCCAGGGGCAGGGTACAGTGCATGGTAAAGTTGGGACATGTACTGATGTGTTTTACAAAACAGTGAAATACTGCCAAATGTGGTTTTCACTGTTGTAAGGCCCATCTCTCTCAAAAGTTAACATGGGGGCTGCCTTTAAATATTCTTAAAGTGCAGTTTCCCCTTTGAGAGCAGATAGAAAGTTGGAGTTTGGGGTCTCTGAACTCACAATTCAAAAATACATCTTTTAGTGAAGTTGGTTTTTAGATTGCTAGTTTAAAAATTCCACTTTTCAAAGATGACATTTTCTTGCTTAAACCATTCTATGACTCTGCCTGTTTGTAAACTCCCTGTCTGGGTCAGAATGAGAGTTGGGCTGTTTGTGAATCTCCTCTAGACATTGACACAAAGGGAGCTGGGGTGTAGCCTGCATATCCTGATGAGCCATCTGGGTTGGAATGGAGGGAGGAGTGGTCACTTACACCTGAATGGGCTGTGCCTTCCCTCACACAATGCAGTCTCCACCGCCTGGCCTGGGCAAGGCAGGATCTTATGAACAACAGAGACTTTCCTTTGAAGTATGCCTACTTCAAAGGCAGAAAGAGGTATAAGTAGTGGGCCCAAAACCCCAGAATTTAGATTTCTTCAAGATCACTTCTGGAACCAATAGGAACCTCTGCCAAGGAGAAGAGCTGAGGAGAAGTGCTGGCTCTGCCTGTGACTGTGCTTTGTTGGGCTATCCTGCAGTTGCTACTTCTGCCTTTGAAAGGGGACAAAGACTAGAGTTTGTTGTGCGTTTGTGCTTGAGAAGAATCTCCAAGGGCTTGAACTAACCTTGTCTCCTGTTTTGAAGTCTCAGGGCCATCAAAGACGTCCTTTGCCAGCACCTGGACTCTCTGCTGAGACACCTGCCCTGTCAAGGGGTGCCCTATCCAGTCTCTGGGCCCTTAAAAGGTGAAGTTGACAGAACGTAAGGTGAAATCAACACAAAGAGCACTGTGCGGGGAAATTTGCGACGAACCATCTTCAACGAGGTTGATAAACAATGCGCGACCCACTTCGTGGCTGAAATCAATTCTCCACCTGCATCACGGCTGGGAGATAGACGTATCGTGGCTGGAGAAATAATGCGACACCCACTTGCGACTGTTGATAATGACACATATCCCATTCAGCGCTGTTTTCTAACACTGTGCGATTGGAATTCTCACGCGTCATCGCTGAGCATCAAAGTCATTGTGAACCTGTGCAGATCTGCGGTGCCCCGTCTGGAACTCGATGAATTGCTCTCTTCGAGGGAGAAAAATGACGCATCACCTACCCAACCGGAGAAGAAACGACGCACGGCCTCACTTGCGAGTAAGGAATTGATGCATCGCTGACTTTTCCGATGCACGCTCGCCTGGGTGGCTTTATTTTATACACAAACCAGGTACTTTGGGGGTGATTCCGCCGCCCGCCAATGTTCCCCCGTCAAAATACCGTCCGCGGTCGCAAGACCGCTGAGGGTATTTTGAGATTTGCCCTGGGCTGGCGGGCGGCCGCCAAAAGGCCGCCCGCCAGCCCAGGGCAAATCTACCTTCCCACGAGGATGCCGGCTCAGAATTGAGCCGGCGTAGTGGGAAGGTGCGACGGGTGCAGTTGCACCCGTCGCGTATTTCAGTGTCTGCACAGCAGACACTGAAATACTTTGTGGGGCCCTCTTACGGGGGCCCCTGCAGTGCCCATGCCATTGGCATGGGCACTGCAGGGGCCCCCAGGGGCCCCGCGGCACCCCCTACCGCCATCCTGTTCCTGGCCAACAGGATGGCGGTAGGGGGGTGTCAGAATCCCCATGGCGGCGGAGCGCGCTCCGCCGCCATGGAGGATTCTGTAGGGCAGTGGTAAACCGGCGGGAGACCGCCGGTTTACCCTTTCTGGCCGCGGCTGAACCGCCACGGTCAGAATGCCCTTGGGAGCACCGCCAGCCTGTTGGTGGTGCTCCCGTGGTCGGTGACCCTGGCGGTCACCGGCCGCCAGGGTCAGAATGACCCCCTTTGTGTAAAATCGAGATTTCCATTGTTTTCTATTGAGTAGACACATATTCTTTTGAAAATTCATATCTTGACTTGTGTATGCTGGAATTTTTGTAATTTTGGTCTTGTTTGATTCAGATAAGTATTGCCTATTTTTCTAAACTGGTGTGGTGTCCATTTTGTAGTGTTTTCACTGTAGCACTGTGTGTGATGGTACAAATACTTTACACATTGCTTCTGGGTTAAAACTTTCTGTTCCTGCCAAGCTACCAAGGGGGTGAGTGGGGGTTAACGAGGTGTGTTTCTCCTTTGCCCTGACTAGAGTGAGGAACCTTGCTAGGACTCGGGGTAACCTGACTGCCAACTAAAGACCCCATTTCTAACATTGATGATCAGTGGTGAGGATTGGACTTTCACTGTAGCACTGTGTGTGATGGTACAAATACTTTACACATTGCTTCTGGGTTAAAACTTTCTGTTCCTGCCAAGCTACCAAGGGGGTGAGTGGGGGTTAACGAGGTGTGTTTCTCCTTTGCCCTGACTAGAGTGAGGAACCTTGCTAGGACTCGGGGTAACCTGACTGCCAACTAAAGACCCCATTTCTAACATTGATGATCAGTGGTGAGGATTGGATTTTCATTTGTACTTGACATACAGTGATTAAGTGTGAACTACTGTTTTCAGTGCAGACCACTACGTGATAACATAATACTTGTTTTTGCTTTTTCTCTTCTTTGGACTTTTTCCTGCTTCCATATTTTTGGTGATCCTTTTTTTTTTATTCTTTAACTTCTCATTGGGAACTCTTTTTTCTGTTTTGGAACTTTGCACTTTGGGCTTGCCATCATGTCTTAATCTGGAGATTCAAAAGCTGGAGCTGTTTTTGATTTAGGGAAACTGCAAAGTTATACAGTTGCTTAACTGAAACAGTTCTGTAGGGATCTTGCTTGTCCCATTAAGAGTTCCACCAGGAAGGAGGAGCTGCAAAAGTCACCGAGGACCTAGGTGACAGCCAAAGAGGCTGGGGGGCACACAGAGGAGGAGGATGAGGATGAGGAGGTACAGAGTGTTCACAATGGTATGTAGATGTACCTGTTATGCATGGGGGAGGGTCTCCAGGGCATATAGCAGTGTGTCATCCAGGGGTCTGACTCCTGAAGAGTTGCAGGATAGACAGGCAGAGAGGGCTCACCAGTTGGAGGTAGAGATGTTTAGGATGCAAAGAGAGATGGAAGAAAGGAGACTGGCCATTGAGGAGAAAAAAAATACTGCTGGCTTATGAGCTTAGTTTAAGGAAATTAGATAAAAGGTGGAAGTTTAGTAGAGATGATGGCAGCAGTACCTCACTGCAGCCTGTCAGGACGGTGCATATTCCAAAGGACTTAGTGAAGGATTACTAGAGAGAGGATAACATATATTGGTGGTTTGAGGGCTATGAGTCTGCTCTCCACCTGAATCTGGTTGTGAAGCACATTGGGGGACAGGTCTGTGGAAGAACTTTGAGGTAGAGAGGATGGATACTATGAAATCATTACGGGATCCTCAGGCACTGACTTACTCTATCATGAAGGATGTCCTAATCACAAGGTATAAGGACAAGTTTAGGTCCTACAAAAAGAAGGAATCCCAATCATGATTGGAATGTGTTGACTCTTTTTGAAGGTCACTAGATGGTTGGGTGAAGGGCAGTAAGGAAACAACTTTTGAGGAACTGTACAATTTACTTGCTTGGGAGCATTTATATAGTCTTTGTTTTCCAGAGCTGTGCCAGCACCTGATTGACAGCAAGCTGACTGACCCCTTGCAGAGGAAACAGACAGTTTGGAGAGCACGAGGGCCCAGAAGAGGTATGTGGAGACCACAACAATGATGAGCAGGGTCCCTCTCAGAATAAAAAGGGGGTAAGGGTAAACAGGGGGAGTTGTCTAAAGGGCCCCAACCTAGTTTCCAGGGTAAGGATTTCCCGCCGCCAGTGGAAAAGAAGCCTTGGTATTTTATAGGGAAACCTGCAGAGGGGGTTCCCAAAATTGTTATGCACATGACCAGGTGGATCATGTGCGGGGGGACCCTAAATATCCCAAGTGGACACCGGCACCCACTGGTGCTCAGTCACAGGGTTTGGCCAGTGTAGCGCTTAGGGAGGAGTTAGTTCCAGGTGGGCGGGAGCCTGCTGAGATGACCCTTGTCTCACCAGGGGACAGTGAGATGGTCCAGAGAACCCTTGTGCCTGGGAACACAAAGAAGTACAGGCAGTGGGTGGCCATCAATGGACACAGGTTGGAGAGGCTCAGAGACACAGGAGCCAGTGTGACTACTGTGAGAAGTGACCTGCTGCCTGAAGAGCAGATATATCTCCATGTACTTCACCAAGTAGCTGCAGTAGACAACTCAGAGTGGCACAGGTTCCCTTTGAATGGGGGGTCTCAGGTGCCTTGAGAGTAGCTGTGAGTCAAACCACACCTGTAGATTGTCTGCTTGGCAATGACCTGGAGGATTCCCCTTTAGAAGGAGTGGAACACTGGTCTCACTTGGAAATGTTGGGTCTGCCTGAGTGGGTGTGTGTGTCCACCCGGTGGATGGCAGCCCATCAGGGTTATCAGAAGACCCTGGAACCTGAAAGTGTGGCCCATGTGTCAGCCAGAAGGAGGAAGGGTAAGGGGCGGGTGAAATCCATTCCAGAAGTTTCCATGGTCCAGGAGGAGGAGGCTGAACCTGAGGGGGAAGCCCGTGGGGCTACAGGGTAACAAGTGGCTGAACTGGATGAGGTCCCTGAGCTGACTAAGTGGCAGCAGCAAGGGGGACCCACCAGGGAGGCATTCTGTGAGGCACCGAAGACATGCCCTACTCTGGAGGGTTTGCGGCAGCAAACTGCAGACCAAGGGTCTGGCAAGGACCTTGGATCACACTTGACTTACTGGGAGGACGGCCTCCTATATAGTGAGTGTAAAGTTGCTGACTCTGGGTCAGTCCATGTGCCGGTGGTACCCCAGTGCTTCAGAGACTTCCTACTTATCAGGCAAGTAGCAAGAGTCGGCGGAAATGCGAGGCTCCACTCCAACCTTTTCCTGTGGTCAGCACCTCTTTTGAAAGGGTTGGTATTGACATTGTGGGGCCTCTGGATCCCAAGACAGCCATGAGCAACAGGTTTATCCTGGTCTTGGTGGACCATGCCACTTGGTACTCAGAAGCCATCCCTTTAAGGTCAATCACCTCCCCTGTGGTTGGACATGCTTTGATGGGGTTTTACCCACATGGGGTTCCCCCAGGAGGTGGTATCTGATAAGGTACCAACTTCATATGAAGTCTCTGTGGAAGGAGTGTGGGGTGTCATATAAGTTCACCAATCCTAACCACCCTCAAAGAAACGATCTGCTTGAGAGATTCAACCACACCTTGAAGGGCGTGATCATGGGCCTGTCAGAGCCCTTGAGGCGTAAGTGGGAAGTCCTCTTGGCATGCCTTCTGTTCGCCTACAGGGAGGTGCCTTAGAATAGTCTTGGATTTAGCTCTTTTGATTTTCTGTATGGCCACCTTGTCAGGGGATTTTTGAATTTGGTTAGGGGAGGGTTGGAGAAAGCCTCCAATAGGTCCCCCCAGGATGTATTCAGTTACAGGCTGGCTTTTAGGAACCAGACAGCCCGCTTCAGGAAGCTTGCCCTAGAGAACCTAGAAGCAAGCCAGGAAGATATGAAGCACTGGTATGACCAGAATGCCTCTCTGGTTGAGTTTCAGCCTCCCCCAAAGTGTGGGTGATGGGCCCAGTTGAGCCTAGGGCCCTCCAGGACAAATGGAATCGGACATTTGAGCTGGTGGAGTGCAAGAGTAATGTCACCTATCTGGTGAACTTGGGGACTCCAAGGAACCCTTTGAGGGTCCTGCATTTCAATCGTCTCAAGCCTCAGTTTGAGAGGACAGAGGTGACAATGCTCCTCGCAACATATGATGGGGTAGAGGAAGAGAGTGAGCCTCTACCTGACCTCCTGTCTGCTAAGGAGAAGGATGGGTCTGGGGAGGATGTAAACCTCTCCCCCTCACTGACCCCAGAGCAACAGAAGGACTGTCGCCAAGTGTTGGGATAGTTTGCCTCCTTACTTTCCTTGATCCCAGGATTCACTCATCTGTGTACACATGATGTGAACCCCAGAGACAGTCCTCCTTTTAAACATAAGGTTTACAGAGAGATTGACAAGGTTAGGGACAAAATAAAGGATGGGGTATGCAAAATGTTAGCCCTTGGGGCAATTGAGTTCTCCAGTAGCCCGTGGGCCAGTCCGGTAGTCTTGGTCCCAAAAGCTACTGCTCCAGGTGCCACTCCAGAACTCAGGTTCTGAGTGGATTACCGGGGACTCAATGCGGTCACTAAGACTGATGCACACCCCATCCCCGAGCTGATGAGTTCATTGATCGGTTAGGGGCTACCAAATATCTAAGTACGTTTGACTTGACCTCTGGATATTGGCAGATTGCTCTGACTAAATGGCCTAAGGAGAAGTCTACATTCCCCACCCCAAATGGGCACTTCAAGTTTAAGGGATGCCATTTGGGATGAAGAATGCCCCTGCCACCTTTCAGAGGTTGGTTAACCAGGTACTGGCTGGACTGGGTGATTTCAGTACAACCTACCTGGATGACATTGCTGTGTTCAGCTCCACTTACAGAACACTTCCAGAACTTCTGCAAAGTGTTGGAGGCCCTGCAAAAGGCAGGCCTCAGTATTAAGGCTAGTAAGTGCCAAATAGGTCAGGGTTCCGTGGTTTACTTGGGGTGGGGAGTGGCCAGGTGACACTCCTACAACCTATGATTGATACCATTCTGGCTTGGGAGCCTCCCAAGACCCAGACTTTGTGATCTCTGAACTCACAATTTAAAAATGCATCTTGTTAGATTGTTAGTTTGAAAATGCCACTTTTAGAAAGTAGGCATTTTCTTGCTTAAACTATTCTGTGACGCTGCCTGTTTGTGGATTACCTGTCTGGGTCAGACTGACAGTTTGGCTGGTTGTAAATCTCCTATAGACCTGAATATCCTGATGATCCATCTGGGTTAGAGTGGAGGGAGGAGTGGTCACTTACACCTGAATGGGCTGTGCCTTCCCTCACACAATGCAGTCTCCACCGCCTGGCCTGGGCAAGGCAAGATCTTGTGAACAACAGAGACTTTCCTTTGAAGTATGCCTACTTCAAAGGCAGAAAGGGGTATAAGTAGTGGACCCAAAACCCCAGACTTTAGATTTCTTCAAGATCACTGCTGTAACCAAGAGGAATCTCTTCAAAGAAGAAGAGCTGAAGAGCTAAGGAGTCCTGCCCCTGCCTTTGACACTGGTCTGTTGGGCTCTCCTGCAGTTGCTGCTTCTGCCTGTGAAAGGGGACAAAGACTGGACTTTGCTGTGCATTCCTGCTTGAGAAGAATCTCCAAGGGCTTGAACTGAGCTTGTCTCCTGTTTTGACGTCTCAGGGCCATCATAGACTTCCTTTGCCATCACCTGTACTCTCTGCTGAGGCTTCTGCCCTGCCAAGTGGTGCCCTATCCAGTCCCTGGGCCCTTGAAAGGTGAAGTTGGCAGAACAAGAGCTGAAATCCACACACAGAGCACTGTGCAGGGAAATTTTCTACGCACCATCTGCAACGCGGCTGATTAACAAACCGTCACCCAGTTCATGGCTGAAATCGATGCTCCACCTGCATCGCGGCTGAGAGATCGATGCATCGCAGCTGGAGAAACAACACAACACCTGCTTGCCTCTGCTGATAATGACGCACACCCCACGTAGCACAGTTTTCTAACAATGTGCGACTGGATTTTTTTATGTATCGTAGCTGGGCGTCAAACTCATTGTGAACCTGTGTGGATCTGAAGTGCCCCATCTGGAAATCAACACATCGCTCTCTTGCGAGGGAGAAAATTACGCATTGCCTATCTGACCTGAGAAGAAATGACACACGGCCTCACTTGCGAGTAAGGAATTGACGCATTGCTGACTTTTCTGACGCACGCTCGCCTGTGTGGCTTCATTTTTTACTTAAACCAGGTACTTTGTGTGAAATCAACGTTTCTATTGTTTTCTGTGGAGTAAGACTCTTCTTCTTTTGAAAATTCATATTTTGACTAGTGTATGTTCAATTTTTGTCATTTTAGTCTTGTTTGATTTAGATAAGTATTGCCTATTTTTCTAAACTGTTGTGGTGTCCATTTTATTGTGGTTTCACTGTATTACTGTGTGTGATGGTACAAATACTTTATACATTGCTTCTGGGTTAAGCCTTTCTGCTTGTGCCAAGCTCCAATGGAGTGAGTGGGTGTTAACCAGGTGTGTTTCACCTTTGCCTGACTAGAGTGAGGGTCCTTGCTTAGACAGGGGGTAACCTCACTGCCAACCAAAGACCTCATTTCTAACAGTAACACAAGTAAATAATCACCAATGGTGATGTAAAGGTTTAAATATTAAAATAAAGACTTAGGGTCCAATTACTAGTCTGTCATCCTAAGACCTCCAGACTTGCGGTGACTGTCAGAACGCCGCATCTGTGGCGATCAGTCTGACACATTATGAGGTTGGAGGGCAGACCCCTCAACCTACCTATGTCCCTGCCAGGATCCTAGATCATGACAGTTTGACAGTGATGCAGGTTGTAATCAGCCGGGGCGCCCTGAGCTCAGCCCCCCAGCTGATTACAACCTTGGCATAGAAGTGCAGGGGTCTCCCTGCCCAGCAGCCTGCAGATAGTGCACATTTCAAAGGTGCTGGTTCCCCCTGCATGCAGCAGCATTGCTTCCAGCTCTTTTATTGGCCGGCGGCAATGCTGCTGCACCTTTCCCACAAGTTGTAATGTGCTGGTGGGGAGGTCACTTAGTGCACAAAAAGCATCACGCTGTAAGATTTCTAAGACTTATATGGTAGAGCAGCTCCTTGCGATAGCTTATGATAAATATATGTGGTTTCTCATACCTCCAAAGATTAGAATTTTGACAGAGCTGACACTGTATTTCATCCTTCCATAGTTAATAAAATGATGGGTGTTTTGTCTGAGGCAATGATAGTCTTTAACTCAAACTTCAGATATATAATGCCTAGTGATTTTTTAGCTAATATTTTCAAGTGGTGGAGGACAACGTATTGTGCAATCCATGGGTTTGTTCCCTTCAGCCGAGGCCAGATTACAACTTCTAGCTGTGAAAGGTTGAGAGATAAAATTTACAGAATAAACACAAAACAATGCACCATGTGTAAGCACAGGGCCCATTTCTATTTCTGGTTGGTGTAGGAAAACAGAAACAGGAAGCAATAGTGGTATGTATTGAGAACATTCATCCTGTTGTATGATCTTTCAATTGTAGGTGTGGGTATAAATGCTCAAATTGGCTTTTTCTTAGGGCACAATACAAAAACCGGCTACATAACAATAGAAAGATCTGTTAACACATACATGAAATAATCCATCAGCAGCCGCTTTTATACAAGAAAATAGGAAAACAGAATGCTCTTCCAAGCAGAAAGTCTACCTATTCAGTATTGGTATAAACAGTAGTAATTGTGCTAATGCTACTTATGTTATTGTTTCCTTTGGCACGTTATTGTAAATCACTTGCATAAGACTTTATTGAAATCCTATTCCAGAATTGTACTGTTATAAGCAAATGTGTAAAACATGCAAGATATTGACTTATGTATTAGTATGATAATAACTCCATTACCAAATACATTTAGCCCTGTAACTGCGTAGGCGGAGTTAGACCTGTCAGCCTTAGGGTGGTCTTTCTCCAAACATTTTGCCTCCACCCTTCCTGTTTTTCTGAATTTGGTTTTGTTGTCCTTAGGACTCTGTGCACCTTATCACTGCTAATCAGTGTTAAAGTGCATGTGCTCACTCCCGAAAACCTGGTAGTAATGGGTTACACCAGATTAGTGTATTTCATTTACTTGTAAGTTCATATCAATGGGGTAAACCATACACCTGGGGCTGGTAAATTAAATACTACTAGTGGGCCCCCAATTTAAGTAGCCCCTTAAAACATGTACTAGGTCTGCAATTGCAGCCTGCATCCAGTTTTGAACTGCCAATTTGACTTGGCAAAATAACCCCTTTGCTAAGCCGTAGACTTTTTATTACATATAAGTCATCCCTAAAGTAGCCCTTAGAGAGCCCACAGGGCAGGGTGCATTGCAATTAAACAGTTCAACTTGTACTTTTAGGTTTTGCATGCCTTGGTAGTGCAAAACTCACTAATTTATTTTTCACTACTGTGAGGTCTACCTCTCCCATAGAACAGCCTGGGTTTACCTTATTACATTTGTAAAGTACTCACATTTTATTGAAAGAAGGTCGAAAAGTCACATTTGGTGTCTGAGGAATTGCAATTTGAAATCTTTTTCAATGGTAAAGTCGTATTTTTAGTCACAATTCTGAAAATGGCACTTTTAAAGAATGTTGGCACTTTCTTGTCCTAACCATTTGGTTTCCTGGTACACATGACTAGGTGTAGTTAGCAGTTGATCTTTGTATATTCTTCCCAGACAGTATCACAAAGGCGGGTCTGGTTATTAGCAGGATGGACCATCTCAGACTTGATAGGGGGTGGAGCTACCACCTACCACACTTGCTCAGCAAGGCTCTGGTTCAGCTCACACACAAAGGGCTTCAAGCTAGCCTGTTGGGCCCCCAGAGAGACAGGGACCAGGGCAAAGAGACATGAAATTCCAGACACCTTTATAAGGGGAAAACTCCACATGCTTCTCCCATTTGGGCACCAGGTGTAAAAATTTGACTTTCAGACCCCATCTTTAGTATGCTCCTGGACCTGTGAATACTAAGAAGAAGGATGCCCTGTTGCCCTGCTGCTTGTGACCTGCCCTGCTTGCTGATAAGGAAGGCTGGACCTGCACCCTTTATCCCACTCTGAAGTGTCTCCAAGGGCCAGGTGACTGCCATCCTGTTCTAAGCTACAAGGAAATAACATGTTCAAGAGTGCTCCCTGTATCTGCCCAGCTGACCGAATGCCTGGACCTGCAACTGGACCTGCTATACTGTAGCAAACTGGACCTCCCTGTGCTCTGCCGGCCTTTGCTGGAGTGAATTCCTGATCCCGAAGAGGTGCCCCTCAGGTCCTTGGTGTGGCATCAGCTAAGCTCTGCATAAAAGAAAAAGAGAAGTCCTGAAGTTTTGGGGACTTCATGACCGACAATAGGTCCCTTCGTGCCACCCGCCAATGCAAACCTCCTGGGAGCCAGACTCTACCGACTACAGCGACCACTAGCGACGATTGGCAACACGAGATCTGCACTTCACTCTACAGTCTTCACAGCCACGGTGACTGCCAATGTGAAGCTCCAGCAATGACCATCCATGACATTCAACAGGATATTTGCACCACAGCGACGACCGTCCACAACGCTCTTTCTGCTGCTCGCAGCCTCCTTCACCTAGAACTGGACTCTTCACCCTGGACTTTGAGTAGGTAACTTTTTCAGTGGAACTAACCTGGTACCTATATCCAGCCTGTGCTCCATTGCAGTCAGCCTGAGCTTGTGACTTTCACCCAGGCACACACGACCAAATAACCACAAATGGTCCTTTGTGCTTTAAGGTGCTATATTCAGCTTAAATCTTTTTTAAATTCTGGTTTTGCCACTCCTAAATTGTGAGATTTAAACCCCATGTACAACAGTATCTCAGACACTGTTTGTGATTCACAAATGGGTTGCAAGGGACCTGCCTCATTATTACCGAATGGCAGAAAAAAAGGTTTTATACATAGGAAAATGTTGTTGTTTTTTGGTTGTAAATGGCCCAATTCTGTAAATCGGGCCATTTGTGACTAAAAAATGCTACGTGCATGTGGCCCAAGATTTCTTTGCCTCTTCATTGTTACCTATTTTTCCAATCCTTTTGCCTTCCTCTTTTGTTCATCAACAGCAGCTGCAAGCAGGCCTACAACACTATACAAAACATTTCCATGATGTAATGTTTTGTTCCCTCTTTCCATCACCATTACAACTTTCCCATCAATCCTTCCTTCAATCTACAGCACTTTGGCAAGGCCCAGGGAGGAGTTAGGAAGTGTTACGCAGCGTACCAAAAAGTGACATTATGCTCCCTCTTTATCCGCTTTCTTTCTTTTCTTGTTTCCTACTTCCTTTTTTCCTTCCTGTCATCCAATTACCACTTTAATGTAGCATTCTGCATGAAATGCGAATTGTATCCAACTAACACACTCATCTAACAATTAACTAAAGAGCCCCCATTGTGCAATTAAGACCCTCAAGTAAAGCCTAAAACAGTTACACCACATACTCCATCACAAATGATGCGCCCAGGGCATCCAGTGACCCACAATACTCCTCTATGAACCCAAATACACCTTCAAATAGCTTGCAAAAGACCATCATGCAGCTGTACCATTAAACATTAATCACCCAATTGAACCCACTGAGATGTAAGACAGAAGGCATATGTTGCTATGTGGTTCAAGCATACTTTAGTGACCATAAACAGATCTCTTTCTGAGGTTGCTTAGGGGCTGAAAGATCTATCTGAATAGAGTAAGTCTCAGCATAGTATTGATAACGTAGCTCTAACATTTACTGCCCTTGCAGCAGGGACCTGAATGAGAACTAGCCTCCCATCATACTTTTTAAAGGAGATGCAAGGGAGAGAGAGCACCCTTCAAGCACTGATTTGCATTCCTCCATTCCTGCTTATGATATTTTGCATACTAGTTATTTCTCATGCATCCTTATTATTTTAAGAGCTACGTCCTGTAGCTCTGCCGTGATTTAAAACTGATCACTCACCATGCAGAGGGATGGATGTTTTCTAGCAGTGTCATTGTCTGTCAGACTGGGTGGATGTATGATACTTGCTTCCAGCAGTAGGGCAGAGCAATAACATTTCAGAATTATTCTTTAAGTTTCACTTTGGCAGAGGAGCTGCAACATATCATTGTGTCTGTACTCTAGGTGTATGATTGAAAACAGTGAGTCAACAGGCCAAAAGTGACCTGTGACTAATGGCATACCCCCACCCCCTCTCGGGGACAACAGGGACTTATGTAACTACATCCTTGCCCGTATGCACTGGTATACCAGTACAGAGACAGCTGCTGATCTCCTGTAATATTGTCATAGCCATTTAGTTTTGCTTACATCACACAATGATGTCCAGCATTTTTACGGTCATATACCTCTCACAGTACCCCTTTATAGTGACCTAAATCATGCTATCCCAGTCCATGTACAAGCACTGTTTTTTAGAGACATGTTTGCATTGACTAGCACCATTCCCAAATATCCCAGCCCTGAAACAAACATAGGGCTGTCCCAAATCACCCCTATGGTACTAGGCAGATTGCAGATGTATCCCAGTACTGACTGGCACCATACACCACTATCCACTTACTGAAGCATCTCATTCACCTTCCATCACTCACTGGTATCCTAGGATTAAGACACTGCTGAGCTTCCATGATGCACACCTCACAGTGACACATCAACTTTTAAAGGTGCAGCCCATCCATTAGGGTGGAGGTGCCAGGCCCCCTACCTTTTACACCTCATGAAGAGTGTCTGTCAGGCTGAGCAAAGGTCAGCCTGACAAACAATCTTTATGTTCAGGTCAGGCAGCCAGGAGCAGACATGCGCAATTTGCGCAGACTCCTGGCTGCCTGAGCTGAACTTTGCTGGGCTGAAGAGGTCACAGCTCCTATGGGCGTGACGTCCTTGGCTCAGCAAAGGTGCCTTGAGGCCCTCCCCCGGGTGACGAGGGAAGCGTCCCCCATTGACTTCGAAATGGCCAGGGCGAGTGTCAATCAGTGACACCTCGTCACAGAGTGGGGTGGGGTCAGCAGTCTCACTGACCCCATCACACTCTGTGACAAGGCTGGGACTGCTGCCTTCCCTCATTGGCTGACCTAAGCCAGTGAGTGAAGGCAGCAGTCCCAACCCTCCTGGGACCTCTGAGGCTGAAGATAAGTGTGTGTGTGATCATTTTAAATGAATGTTTGGTGCATGTGTGTATGTTTGAATGTTAATGAGTGTTGTTAATGGATGTGCATGCGTGTGTGTGTGTGTGAAAGTGTGAGTGTGCATCCCACCCGCCCCCCTCCCTGTTAAAACTGCCAGCCGCCACTGAACTATTCAGATAATACACCTTTCTTTTAACAGACGCCATTCTCTAATATCCCAGTAATTCGACAGAGAGAGTTCTCTGCATCCTGCACTGATGTACTGACCTGTACCATGCCATTGCATTCCATCAAAGAGATCAAGAGGTATGCTGGAAAATATTCAGCAAGCTGAACAAATGTTGAGGAGCAGCTGCTCTCACCCTTTTGACTACCGCCAGGAACAAGGCTGTGCGCGGTCCAGGTCCCATCCGAAGGTCCGCTGCGTGGATTTGTGGCGCTTTATGCGCACCACTGGTCATCCCCGCTTGTTCCAAGAATGGCCAGCAGCGTTGTTTACCTTGTGGTAAAGCTCACATAGCAGCAGGTTCAGGTCATTGGTGGTCAAGATGCACTTATCAGTGATATCTTATGAAGGGACTACATTTCCCATGTTTTTAGAGGCGGCGGCCATCTTGGGGTGTGGCTGGCCTATAAAGCCCAGCCACACCCAAGCTCGTGGCTCACTATTTTGAAGACTTCGATGCAGTCAGACCTCGAGGGACCTTCCTCTGAAGCAAAGCAGAATTTATTCAAGGCAACTTGGCAGTAACTCGAAGGTTCCTGGTTTTCCATTTGGAATTCAGACACAAGTAGGTCGTACTCGTGGGCAGTAAGGTCGTGAAGAGCCCAAGTCAGAAGGGAGTTGTTTCTTCCTAACTTTCAGCATTCCCCACGGCAGCAATGCGCTTTGATAAATCGCTTCAGTTCATGGCAGCAACGTGCTTTGGAAAAAGCGTTTCAGTTTACGTCAGCAACACACTTGGGAAAAGCGCTTCAGTTCACGGCTGCAAAGCGCTTAGATAACGCTCTTCAGTTCACGGCAGCAACATGCTTCGGAAAAAGCATTTCAGTTCACAGCAGCAAAGGGCTTAGGAAAAGCGCTTCAGTTCACAGCTGCAAAGCGCTTTGATAAATCGCTTCAGTTCACGGCAGCAACGCACTTCGGAAAAAGCACTTCAGTTCACGGCAGCAACGCGCTTAGGAAAAGCGCTTCAGTCCACGGCAGTAACACGCTTTGGTACAGCACTCCAGTTACCAGAAATAAAGCGAATCAATACAGCGCTCCTAAATTCACATGAATAACGCGCATTGGCATAGCGCTCCAATCAAGAGGAATAACGCGCATTGGCACAGCGCCTCAGTTTCAGAGGAGAAAAAGTGCAATGGCCTCAATGTTAAAAAACGCTTCAGTTCACAGAAAGTAAAACGCCCTTGGCTCAGTACTTAAAGCGCTTTTAATTTACAGGAGAACATTTATGGAAAAAAGTTTCAAAGATAAATAAATCGCAGTTTCATTGTTTTAGAATGCATGATATGTGAGATACATATTAAGGTGTTTTATATTATGTAAAACAACTCATTGAAGTGTTTATGAGTTTGTAAACTGAGATCTAATATTTAGAGTTGTATCAATGCATAAGTGGTTCCATGATTGATATTTAAGAGAGTGTCCTTAGTCTAAAAACTCTAATCTTCTCGGGACTCTGAGGTCTCAGTTCATTTTGGTTTCATGATTTACAGAAGGGGCTATTGCCCAATTCATAAAGAGTTTCAATCTGGTATTATGGAGATGCATGTACGCACAACGAGTATCAATCTGGTAAAATGGAGATGCATGTACGCAAAGGCTCTAATGTTGAGTTAGATTGTCGTGAATGAGTATATGCATATTTGTTCTAACTGTTTCCTTTCAGATCTCTCGCCCAGCAGTTCCCTACCCTAATTCCCTTCCCCCCGCCTGGCTTCATCATAACTCTGTGCTACTAAAGCTTTCTGAGTTGGTGACGCCCGGAGGTGGGCCTTCTTGTTCGGCAGCATGCAGATCCTGAGGAAAAGACACAGTGACAGAATAGTGAGCCCACAATTTAATACTTTACTCTTGGTCTGTACATTAGCTGCGCAAGAATGGTCACCTTAGACACCCTTATGCAAGCAGTAGCTCAAATGCCAAAAGTTTTAACAGATTCAAAAAATTTCACAGCTAATTTGGTTAGCAAAGTAACTCAGTTACAGAGTAAGGTGGATGGTTCAGATTCTACGTCTCGCCCGATGGTTGCCACACCTACTAACATAGCTGTGAACGTTACACCACAGATTCCTCTAGCTGCACCAGAAAAGTTTTCAGGCGACCCCAATAAGGTTCAAATTTTTCTCACACAGGTGGGGTTACATTTTACATGTCGTCCCAGTGCTTTTCCGGACGCACAATCTAGAATTGCATTTCTGATATCGTATCTGAGTGGTGATGCAGCTATTTTGGCTGTGCTTTTAGTTCAAGTAGACAGCCCCTTGTTATATAATTGGCGCCATTTTGTGGAAGAATTTGAAAAAGTATTTGATAGGCGCGCAATAACTATGGCCGCAGAAAAAGAGTTGCTAGAATTACACCAAGGAAATAAAGATTTGATAACGTATTTGTCCCACTTCAACCGATTAGTTGTGGAAACTGCTTGGCCTGAGGAAAAAAGGTCAGCAGTATTTTATCAGGGGCTAAAAGACGAACTAAAAGATGTATTGGCCCAAGTTGAACCACAACTAGAAACTTGCTCTGATTTGATTAATCTAACTCTACGGTTAGATTATAGACTCTCTGAAAGAAAAGGAGTAAGGAGAAGATGGGAAAAAACAAATTGGCATCTGGAAACGCCCAGACAACTTCAAGCGTCCTCCGACTCAATGATTGAACCAATGGATATCGGAACTATCCACCCATCATTGACCAAAAAGGAAATGGACAAACAACGAAAAAATGGTTAGTGTTTATATTGTGGAAAAAAGGCTAATTTCATAAAGGAATGTCAAAAGAAACTGAAAGGTAAAATGAACCCAACTTTCGAAACAAAGAAAAAGATAGCTGTTGCTTTGGAAGACTCACAGGAAAACTAAAATGCCCAAGAAAAAATGAAGGGGACCTCTTGGGCAAATTAACAATCCCTTCAGTGTGCTCATGCACAAATCGTTATGTCAAACATTTTCGAATTCTAGCACAAATGACTGTGCAGGGAAAAAGACATAAGGTACAAGTTCTAATTGATTCAGAAGCAACAGGAAATTTTGTGGATCAACAGACTGCACTAGACTTACAGATAGCCAGTGTCAGAAAAAAGATTCCCAAAGTTGTTTATGCAGTTCATGGTAGTGAATTGGCAGGTGGCCCAGTTACTAAGCAAACTTCACAAATCCAAATGATTTGCAAAGATGATGAAAACCAGAACCATTGTGAGATCATTCGCTTCAATATAATACAAGCACCCCAGTATGGTTTTATCCTTGGAATGCCATGGTTAATGTTACACAATCCATACATAGACTGGCGCAACCAGGTTTTACGTTTTTCTTCTTCCTCTTATGCAAAAAGATGTTTTCAAACGAAAAGAAACAAAGAAGGAGAGTTTCAACATTCCATTGCTACTGCAGCTGAAAAGAAAACTGATCTGCCAACCCAATATTCAGAATATTCTGACGTTTTCAGTGAAAAGAAAGCTAGTTCCTTACCACCCCACAGGCCGTACGATTGTCAGATAGACTTAGTACCTGGCGCCAATATACCAAATTGTAGAATCTATGCTTTATCTGAGAAAGAAAATCAAATCCTACGAGAATATCTTGATCAATGTTTAACCAACAAGTTAATTCGGCCATCACGATCTCCAGCAGCTTCTCTGCCATTCTTTGTTCCCAAAGCTAATGGTGACTTGAGGCCATGTATTGACTTTAGAGCAATCAATAAGATCACAGTCAAAAACAAATATCCACTGCCTCTCAGACCAGTCTTGTTAGACCAGGTAAAATCCACTGTTATCTATACCAAACTTGACTTACGAGGTGCTTATCACTTAGTTCGAATTCGAGAGGGAGATGAGTGGAAAACGGCTTTCAAAACTCGTTATGGCCTCTTTGAGTATCTAGTGATGCCGTTTGGTCTATGTAATGCTCCAGCAGCCTTTCAATACTTTCTAAATGATGTTCTGAGAGAATATTTAGACATCTTTGTCATCGTTATTATAGACGATATATTGATTTATTCAGAGTCAGGGGAAATACATGAAGAACATGTAAAAAGGTGTTACAAACCCTACAAAAGCACAACTTATTCTGCAAATTAAGTAAATGCGAATTTCATTCCAAAGAAGTTGAATTTCTAGGAGTCATCTTAACACCAAATGGCATGCAAATGATTGAAAGAAAGATACAGGCAGTATCTGAGTGGCCCACACCAAAATCAGTACGTGATGTTCAAAGCTTTTTGGGATTTGCGAATGTTTATCGGCGCTTCATCCATCATTTCTCCCAAAAAGTGGCACCAATCACTAAATTGCTAAGGAAAAAGGCCATTTTCAACTGGTCCCAAGAAACTGAGGAAGCATTTCAAGAATTAAAAAAGGCCTTTACTACAGCTCCCATCTTAGCTCATCCCAATGTGGAGGAACCATTCATAGTGGAAGCCGATGCATCCGATGTTGCTGAGTGAGCCATCTTATCTCAACGTCATAGAGAAACGGGACAGTTGTACCCCATTGCTTATGTGTCAAGGAAACTGAATGAATCAGAGCAATTCACAATGCTTTCAAGTAGTTGAGGCATTATCTGTTGGGAGCAAAACACACCATAACTGTATATTCTGATCATAGAAATTTACAGTTTCTGAGTTCTGCCAGACTATTGACTCCCAGACAACTGAGATGGATACTATTCTTCACAGAATTTGATTTCATAGTGACCTTTAGACCAGGAGTTTGTCTAGGCAAGATTCTTCGATTACTCATACTGAACAAAAATCCATGCCTATTATAACACCTTCAAAGGTACTGTGTTTAATAGCAGCCGAGAAATTATTTGATCTTATTCACAAAAATGTTCATATCACCAAGTGGCAAGAGTGGTTACAACAAGACACCAAAAGGGCCATTCAACAAGGTTTACCTCTACATGAATCTAGAGTATTCCAGCCTACTGAGGAGTTAAGAGAAACAGCTTTTCATTGGTTACATAGTCATCCTCTGGCAGGTCATCCAAGTCCTCAAAAAACAATAGAACTCATGAAGAGGTATTTATGGTGGCCTACATTCGTTCACGATCTTAAACAAATGCTACAATTATGTGAGGTATGTGCAAGATGCAAAAGCGAACATAACAAACCCAAAGGTCTACTAATACCTCTACCTGTTCCCAATCATCCATGGGAACATATCTCAATGGACTTCATTACTGGTCTTCCGCAAATAAAACAATTTACAACCATTTTAGTGGTTGTGGACAGCCTTACTAAATATGCTCATTTCATCGCTTGTAAAGGGCTCCCAACCTCTGACACCTTAGCAACTATCATCCTAAAAAACATTGTTCGCCTTCATGGACTTCCAAGATTCATCCTCTCTGACAGATGAACACATTGCTCTGCACACTTTTGGGAACAGTGGTGCAAGGCTTTATGAATTGATTCAACCTTGTCTACTAGTTATCATCCACAAATGGATGGTCAAACAGAGAGACTAAACCAAACCCTGAAAAAATACTTACGATGTTATGCAACAAAATCTCCAAAAACCTGGCTGGATCTTTTATGGCTAGCTGAACTGGCTTAAAATAACTCTCATCACTCTTCGATAAACTCAACACCTTTCTATGGGTTATATGGGCGCCATCCGCACATTTTGCCAGTCACATTACCGGTTTCAACACAAACCACTCCGGCAGTTATGGACATGCTAACGCACATGAAAAAGGTACATTCACAACTGCAAACAAATCTCCATCAAGCAAAGAAAAAATATAAAATACAATATGACAAGAAACACCAGCCTGGTCCCCAATATACAGACAAAGATAGAGTTTGGTTGTCTACAAAAAACTTTGTATTAAAAAATAAAAAATATGTTTCACATAAAATTCATAGGGCCCTATGAAGTTTTACGTCAAGTGAAAACAGTAACTTATAAACTAAAATTACCATTGTCTTTGAAAATTCACCCAGTGTTTCACACTTCACTTCTCAAACCAGCTTCGCCCTCAAGTGTCACACAACCTGCCCCTCTCTTAGTCCAAGGACATTGGGAATATGAAGTGCGAGCTATCTTAGACTCCAAATATTGGGGGTCTTCTCTTTGGTACCTGGTGTCCTGGAAAGGATACAGACCGGAAAATGACTCTTGGGAACCTGCAAAAAATGTCCATGCACCACGTTTGGTGCGGCGATTTCATCTCCTGCATCCTGAAAAACCAGGCCCTGGACCGTGCTTGGGAGAGGGGTGTAATGCAGGAACAAGGCTGTGCGTGGTCCAGGTCCCATACGAAGGTCCACTGCGCAGTTATGCGGCGCTTTATGCACGCCACTGGTCATCCTCGCTTGTTCCATGAATGGCCAGCAGTGTTGTTTACCCTGTGGTAAAGCTCACATAGCTGCAGGTTCAGACCATTGGTGATCAAGATGCACTTATCAGTGTTATTTACTGAAGGGACTACATTTCCCATGTTTTTAGAGGTGGCGGCCATCTTGGGGTGTGGCTGGCCTATAAAGCCCAGCCACACCCAAGCTCGTGGCTCACTATTTTGAAGTCTTCGATGCAGTCAGACCTCAAGGGACCTTCCTCTGGAGCAAAGCAGAATTTCTTCAAGGCAGCTTGGCAGTAACTCGAAGGTTCCTGGTTTTCCATTTGGAATTCAGACACAAGTAGGTCGTACTCGTGGGCAGTAAGGTCGTGAAGAGCCCAAGTCAGAAGGGAGTTGTTTCTTCCTAACTTTCAGCATTCCCTTAGCCTAACGAGCCTGGCGTTTTAGGCCACTTGAGTTTAGCGCTTCAGTTCACAGCAGCAACACGCTTAGGAAAAGTGCTTCAGTTCACGGCAGCTACGCGCTTTGATAAAGCGCTTCAGTTCACGGCAGCAAAGCGCTTTGATAAAATGCTTCAGTTCACAGCAGCAGCGCGCTTCAGAAAAAGCGCTTTAGTTCACGGCAGCAACACGCTTAGGAAAATCGCTTCAGTTCACGGCAGCAAAGCGCTTTGATAACGCGCTTCAGTTCACGCCAGCAAAGCACTTTGATAACGCGCTTCAGCTCACGGCAGCAACGTACTTGGAAAAGCGCTTCAGTTCACAGCAGCAACGCGCTTTGGAAAAGAGCTTCAGTCCACGGCAGTAACGCGCTTTGGACAGCGCTCTAGGTACCAGGAATAAAGTGCATCAATAGACCACTCCACATTCACAGGAATAACGCGTATTGGCATAGCGCTCCAATCAAGAGGAATAATGCGCAGTGGCACAGCGCCTTAGTTTCAGAGGAGAAAAAGCGCATTGGCCTCAATGTTCGAAAGCGCATCAGTTCACAGAAAGTAAAGCGTCCTTGGCTCAGTACTTAAAGCGCTTTTAATTTACAGGAGAACATTTATGGAAAAAAGTTTCAAAGATAAATAAATTGCAGTTTCATTGTTTTAGAATGCATGATATGTGAGATACATATTAAGGTGTTTTATATTATGTAAAAAAACTAATTTAAGTGTTTATGAGTTTCTAAACTGAGATCTAATATTTAGAGTTTTATCAATGCATAAGTGGTTCCATGATTGATATTTAAGAGAGTGCCCATAGTCTAAAAGCTCTAGTCTTCTCGGGACTCTGAGGTCTCAGTTCATTTTGGTTTTGTGATTTACAGAAGGGGCTATTGCCCAGTTCATAAAGAGTTTCAATCTGGTATTATGGAGACGCATGTACGCAAAGGCTCTAATGTTGAGTTAGATTGTCATGAATGAGTACATGCATATTTGTTCTAACTTTTTCCTTTCTGATCTCTCTCCCAGCTGTTCCCTACCCTAATTCCCTTCCCCCCGCCTGGCTTCATCATAACTCTGTGTTATTAAAGCTTTCTGAGTTGGCGACGCCCGGAAGTGGGCCTTCTTGGTCGGCAGCGTGCAGATTCCATGGAAAAGACACCGTGACAGACCCCCACTTAATCAATATTTGAATTTGGGTACCCCCCATTGCATGTATTATTAGAGTCCTGGGTCCCCAACTGAGTCACTATCGGAATCTGGAGACCCCGTCCTAAGCAATTTTGATGAACAGAACCACAGAACAACACACAAAAATGTGAAAACAAGCATTCATCAAACAAATACGCAAATTATATAGCATATTATTTGATTCACAAACAAATACAAACACATCAAAAATGTAATTTTAATAGGAAGGTTGGAGCTTTTCTAAATTCAATTGAGTCCACCCATCATCCATACTATATTCTGTTTGATGCACGTGTACTGCTCCCACAAATCAATGTGAGGATATCAAGTTAATTTTTTGCCTCTGATTTCAAATTCCTTCAAATTTACAGAACGTTTCAATTTTACATATTGCTTTTTATTTACATGTATTTTATTAATCGGTTAATAGTATTTAATTTTCTAAGCAGTCGTGGACCTCCTGAGTAGGAGTCGTGGATCACCAATGGTCCTCAAACTACAAGTTAAGAACCACTGTTGTAGACAGATGTGCAATCTTTTGATTACATGTTGAACCTCATTATGATCGCTCAGTGGACTGAGTGTCTGCCACAGAGACCTCTGTGTAACCTTTCAGTGAGAAGTTTCAATACAAATGCTGGTAGGGTAAGTTACGCTGGAAGAGTTGTGTGTGTTTGTGTATGTGTGTATCTGCGTGTGTGTGTGTTTTTACGTGTGTCTCTATATGTCAGTGTGAGCTACTAGCAATGGTTTATGTGTAAACAGAAGATCATGCATTCCTATGCAACAGGTCATTCTTGGTGTGTTTATGGGTGTGTGTATATTAGTGTGCATGTGCATGCACTTGTAAGTGTGAGTAGTTGTGTATTAGTAACACTGCCTGCAACCTGTTCATTCTGTTAGGGAAACTTGCAATGCTGCTGAATGTATTGTTTATACGTGAGTCGTGGTAAGAAAGTTTTTGACTATAAAAAGCTAAAATTATTGCATTTTCAATGTATGTATATTCCAAGTCTTTGAAATAGGATGTCTGGCTTTATCTAGTGACTGAAAAGACAGCAGGAACTAGCCATGTATACATTTCTCCAGAAATGGATCACAAACTCAGCCTTTCCTTCAGACGTGGCCTGAATCTTTTGGCAACATTGGTATCAACAGCCCCGGCTTGAATACAGGTTGCCGTGATAAGTGGTGATAGGGGCGCAGGTTCTTCCAGCTTCAGGGCCCTGGGCCAGATGGTCACAAGTCTTGCTCCTTCTTGAAATGGTAGTTTACCAGCCGCCCCCTCTGGCATATGGGGTCACCGCAGCACAGCAATACGGGTGTATCAAGACCTGCACAGTACTCAACACTTAACTTAAATTACAGTGGCCCTGTCCTGACATTCAGGGGTTGCCAAAAACAATCTTGCCCATGGGCGACAGCCCAATCGGTGCTCAGATAAATCCTCAGACCTCACACAAGGAGTTGTCATGATAGAGCTCCCCACTGAACCTTGCTCCAACAAATGCTCTCTTCTTCCTCACAGGGCACAAAGGTCTTGGCACGCATGCAGGCACTAGCACTCTAGGCTCCAGATCAAGGGGGCCTGGTTTGCTTGGGTGTTGTCCTCTCACCCAGCAAGGAAATTAGCAGGTCTTGGCCCTCAGTCCTGGTCACAGGCAGAAGTCTTACAGAGCTTCCCCTTCTCACACAGGCTGCTTGGTAGATGACACAATTTTAAAGACTCCACCTTCCCTTCTTATCGCCTTCTTGTAGACACCAAATGTCATTTAGGGCCTGGGTCTTTTAATTTTTATGCTGGGCTTCTGCTTCTTTTGAAGTGGCCACTACTCCTTTCCTTCTCTCTTCATGAAAAAAGTCCGCCACAGCAGACACGACTCTGAAGCTGATTGTCCAGGCCACAATTCGTGGGAGTGACCAGAGTTCACATCTCAATGTCAGGCACACAGACATGTTCATCAAAAGGTCAATTCCAGGCCTCCATCCCTATTCCTTATGATTTTCTTATCAGCCCCATCTCTCTTCCTGAGATGTGCCAGGTCCTTTCCTTGTGATCTATCACTGGATCAAAGAGCAGTCTTCTGAAATGTAAAGGGGGTCTCTTATTTTTCCCTCCAGTGTGTCCCTACCTAACTCAGAGTAATGCAGTAATACACAAATCTCTCTGGGTTTGATTTCTATTCTCATGTCTTTACTAGGCAAACCTGGGCTTCCCTAAATGGAACTCTGGATCCTCCATACCATGTACCATTGCAGTAACACTTACTCAGTGTACTTTCACAGCACACTATAGGTCCAGAAGTGGTACGACTATGTATTGTTCCCTTACATGATCACATGCATTCTGCACACACTCACAATCTGCGTGCACTGTTCAGCACTGAAGCTTTTCTGTATTTAACCAGCATGTGGTCTTTACAAACACACCCTGCCAGCACACACTCTTTACATGCATGTGCCACATCTTTTCATCCTTCATGTATTGCACTTCAAGCAAGAGCACATACACCCAGCACATGCTGTCCCTGTGCACCCACTACATATCACTGCATCTCTCCTGTAATATATTCTTCTCAGGCATACATAACCCCAGTACATGTACTAACCAAATTTGTACTGACCAGTACTTCTTTTTCTTCTACTGCAGCCTTCCCAGGCACACATACATGTAACGCAGCGTCATGAGTTCTGTGCTATGCAGCACTCCATATATACATGATGTAGGCCAAGGGAGAATTGAGCACACAGCATGGATTTTTAAGAAGGTGAGTGAGATTGTAGGCCTCACTCCTTGACACAGGGTAAAAAGGTCCTGTACACTACTACTGATCACTACACGGTATGCTGCCACCACTGTGTTTGGGCTGCTTCCCTCCTGGTAAAGGCGGCAGCCTTCCACTACTATGAGGGTAGCGCTGTGGGTACCCCTCCCAGTCCAACAAGACTGCAATCCATGAGACAGGCGTATGTCATGGTGTACGTACATGATCCATGTTCCCCTATGACAAACAAATTAGCATTAGGGATGAAGACAACAGTACAGTTGGGCACTCCTGGCAAGGGTAAACATCTGTTACCATGCAAAGAACGTTTCCATCAGAACACATGGGTTTACCAAGTTACTGGCAAACAACGTCTGCCAAGTGCAAGGAAAATGTCTTCAAAACCTGTAATGTGATAGGTAGTCTGAAAACAGATAAGGATAGATTTCCTTTTCTGTCCCCCAGAAAATGTTCTCAAGAATAGAATGGAAATATTAAGAGAAAAACTGTCACAGCACACACTGAAATAAAAAAATATATATCTCAAAAGGATCAAATGTCAAATTGAGAACTGGGCAGGTAGATGTGTGGGGAAAAGCCCCAAAACCAGAAAGAGGACTGTTCATCTCCATAACCATGTAACAAGTAAGAAGAAGTACAAACCGAGCAGAAACCTGTTACGTAAAAATCATAATGCAGGTGATGTAGTAAAGATTAAAAGAACAGAAGAGAGAAGGAGATTGGAATATCAGAGAAAGAAAGACCAAACGGGGCAGCCATTGAACAAAAGCAGTGTAAGATAAGTATGGTTTAACTAAATACAAATGCCTGCAAAATACAAATTGATTCTCTCAGATTACGGGCAGATTTATCAAGATGAAACATCATGCAAAGTGGTGAAAAGCCTTAGTATGATATTTACTTTCCAGTGCAAAACTTTTTTTGTACTTGAAAGTTGCCCTTTCCATAGTTACATTACACTACAGTGTGCCAAATAATTGTCAGACCTGGATTTGCATAAAAAAATAATGACTAATTGAGGCAGGAACTGTAAATCTTCACCCACAGCCTTGGTGGTCCAGCTAATTAGCCACGACTTATTTTTCAAATGAATCTTTCAAACGTAAATAAGGTTTATCTACTAGATATAACATGCTTGTGGACTTTATCCAAATAGATACCTATGAGAGCAGTTTCTCCATATCCATATTAACTGAATGAGTGAGGACCTAACTGAGTTTTATGCTTTCCTGCTTGGAGTGGCTACCCATCCTGTGATGGGTAGAAACCTGTTAGGAAATCTTGCTGAAAGGCAGAGCTAAACATTAGCTAAATCCCATTCGCCATTCCATCCTGTGTGGTGTTCGGGGGAAATTGCAAAATTTTGCAGAATAAACTTATCACTATCTCAGTTGAAAATTAGGAGCAAGGGCTTACCTTGGAATCGAAAGTAATGGCTTCCAATAAAAAGTGCCTTTTCGGTTTACCATTCCATTTATAGATCTTCTGCAATAATCATTTTTGTTAGGGTGTAATTTCATGTGAAACTTCATGACATTTGCATAATGCTGAATTTGAAAAATTCGAAATAACTTGTCCATGTAGGCCCCAGCTCTAGTGGTGTTACCACACACCAATGTTATATTTGACAAGACCAATGGTGTGCCTGTACCTACAGCACACAAAAGGCAAGAAGCTTGTAGGGCCTCTTCTAATCTCACAAGTCATGGGGATAAGTGATTAAATACACCATGGCCCGAGTTACAAACTTGCCACAAAATTCAACCCAAAGTTGATGGTCTGCATTGCATGACAGGGAGAGAGCAAGAACGTACCATATTTACAAAGCTATGACACTATCCTGCTCTCTGCCTAGCGCACACCCAGGCTGCTGAGCAGCAAACACACATCTTTGCACAAAACGTGAGTCTAGAATAGGGTTTGTACTAAAGGGCGCCCTTTCAGCACAAAATACTATGCTTAGACTAACTTTAAAACTTTTCAAACTTTGAATGTGTGAAAGTGTTTTACTAGTTAAAGATTAGCATAATTAATATGTGCAATATGTAGGCCTCAATATAATGCTGTTTAAACATGGCTTTGCACGGATAATATTTAGCTTAACACACTGAGTAGTGCATTTCTTTTTTTTCTTTCTTTCCTGTCTCATTTGGTTTGCTCTGATCTGTGTCATGGCCATACAAACACATTCTTCAAGCTAAAGTATGTATTGGGGATTCAGCTTGCTTTCCCATTTAACCTGCAGAAAAGCTTATAAAGTATTGAAATGTTAGTTTAATCTTAGAAAGGTATTTATTTATGAATAGAGTTTGTTAACAGAATTGTATGGGAACGAGAGTGATATCATGACGCTTTGTGTTATACTTACCTCAAATTGTTTTGTCTTATAGAAGGAAGCGCTGAAGCGCTGAAATCATGAAACCATTTTGATAACCGTGGTGTGAATAGCAATTAAATGTATCTCGCATTTATGACTTTCTTTGTAAAACTTGCTAAATCAATAGGAGCTGTCCTGTTGCCATGAAGACATTATCAACCTTTTGGTTAAGACCAGAAGCTATCTTCACAAGACTTGCAGAATGTTGCTTTTTGAAAATGTATAAATGTGTCTTCCTAGACTAGAGATTAAGAGTGTCTTTTTCTAGACCACTTGAGAGTCCCTTTTGCAGACTTTCTTGAGAACACTTCGACTCAGATACGTTCTGACTATGGCTCTCGTGGCCAGGTTGGATGTGAGAATGGGATATTCTCCTACATCTCTGATGTCTATGTGTGACGGCTTAACATACTGAGTGGTTCATTTCTTTTTTTCTTTCTTTCCTGTCTTGTTTGGTTTGCTCTGATCTGTGTCATGGTCATACAAACACATTCTTCAAGCTAAAGTATGTGTTGGGGATTCGGGTTGCTTTCCCATTTGACCTGCATAAAAGCTTATAAAGTATTGAAATGTTAGTTCAATCTTAGAAAGGTTTTCATTTATGAATAGAGTTTGGGAACGGGAGTGATATCATGAAGTTATGTGTTATACTTACCTCAACTTGTTTTGTTTAATTGAAGGAAGCGCTGAAGCGCTAAAATCATGAAACCATTTTGATAACCGTGGTGTGAATAGCAATTAAATGTATCTTGTATTCATGACTTTCTTTGTAAAACTTGCTAAATCAATGGGAGCTGTCCTGTTGCCATGAAGACATCATCATCCTATTGGTTAATACCAGAAGCTATCGTCACTAGATTTGCAGAATGTTGATTTTTGAAAATGTATAAATGTGTGTACCTAGACTAGAGATTAAGAGTGTCTTTTTGTAGACCACTTGAGAGTCCCTTTTGCAGTCTTTCTTGAGAACACTTTGACTCAGATACATTCTGACTATGACTCTCATGGCCAGATTGGATGTGAGACTAGGATATTCTCCAACATCTATTGATGTCTATATGTGATGGCTTAGGTCCTTTGGGAAGATAGGCCTAGATGCTGGTATACTGAGATACCTACACAGGGGCATGATTTATTTTCTTCTTCAGATTTTCTTTTTTTCAGCAAAAAAAAAAAAGTCTGTCAATTTTTTAGCACTGCTACTTTTTCACTTGCTACAATGGCGATTATCAAGATGGAAGGTTGTTTGTCTTTTTCTTAAATTCGATATGGTCCTTTGTGCTTACACAAATCATCAGGTAATTATGTGCTGACTCTATATGTGCTGCTGTTTCCTTGTGCATGTTATGTGCCCTCGAGGCTTCTATTTAGCCTCATTCATCATGTCGTGGCCAGCTTTTAGTTCACTCTGGCTTGATGTTCTTCCTGGGCTGATAAGCATCAAATCAGCTGATCCAATGTGATGTTGCTACATTGTTTCTCTTTGTCCTGATTTTGTTTTTATTTCCTTTTTATAGGGTTTTTGACCCCCAGGACGGGACCGACATTGGGTGAGTTCACCCATAATGGTTTTGATGAATGATTCTTGTGCTAAAAGACGGTATTGCTATGTTGTCTTACAGCTGCTTCTTACTTTTAGAGGGCTTGTCTTAAAAAACCCTTGTTTGGGGTTTCACGAGGCCAAAATGTACCTGGTGGTACGTGTCTTTCTATCTTACAATTATCCTGGGGCTTTATGATTTTGCATCTATGTGAGGTTATGCAGTGTCTCTCTGCCTTGTAGTTATCAGGGGCTTTGTGATCTTGCATCAAGTGTAGGTTTTAACTGTGACATTATTTGTGATGGGGTACTGAGTCAGCTAACTTATTACCAGTGTACTGTGATTTTGTCCTTCTGTTTTTGTTTAACCATTGCATGCTCCTAGTTGTTCTTTTTTTAACATATAAAATATAAAATATTGAATGTGGGGAGAGTGTAACATCGGCCTGACGCCACAACATTTATATCAATTAGCACACAAGTGTAGTTTCTGTTTGGCCTCTGGACATGATTGTGTTGCGTCTTTTTCCCCTGATATAGGTACCAGATGGGCAACTTTGTTTTTATGAGTTGTGGTTTGGTAGGCCACGTTCCTAGAAGTGCTTAGGTTTGGAATGACATATACTCCTTTTTCTTCTAGAAGATATTTCTGTATCCCCATGTGGTTAAGTTATGCTCTCTGTGCCTTGAATGTACTGAGCCGGACTTCTACCTTGCTAAGTAGATGTCTTACTTCATGGGGTATTGGAATAATGTATGATTTTGAGCTATGGAAAACATATATGTGATGCCTTTTTTCACAGTTATCTGTGTGCTTAATTCAGCCAGAGGCTTAATGTATACAAGGGTATAGACCACCTAAGGAGATTTGAAGACTATTGCAGTGATCTGTTGGCTGTGTCTCAGCCCAGATATGTCTAATGTATTTCCCCTGAGGTGGAATTGATTTTGAATGCTTATGTTTTGTTTATTAAAATTTTCTTTGCTAGGTGTGTCCTATTGTATTTTTAGTCCTGATGATGACCCTTTCTAATTAATTTGGCTATATGTGTCAAAATGTCGACAAATTATAAATGTGGACGGCTTTTTAATTTGATTGTGGATATTGACGCATGTAACATGAGTGTCTTTATGACTATCATTCTATACCAATCAGCCACACTTATATATTTGGATATATAGTCAGAGCGCACTTTTGATTCACTATGCCACTTTTTCACTGTGCAGTCACCATATAGTAGTACCGTATTACTTTTAGATATCTTGTTTTGAAAAGAAATAAATACATTAAATTTACATAACTAATTGATTTTTTTTTCTAAGGAACACTATTGCTGTGGAAGTCAAAGACTACACTTCCCCCATTGTGACCATTTGTGTTTCTAATTCTAATTGTGAGGCTCTTTGATGACATTTCACAGATTCATTCTGAGAAAGACTTTGATCTTCTTACTTTAAGTTTACGCTGTTCTGATAGTCTACTGAGTTTCTTGAATTTCTCCTTATGAGAAGCTCTATTACAGCTCTTATGCTTTCACCTCCTGAGCCTCAAACTCATTATGGGTTCTTATATTTTATTTCACTTTATCTAGATTAGAATAGGGATGAGTTTCTGGAACACACTTCATGCTTTGTTCTGTAATTGTATTTTGAAAATATTATGAGATGCTAATGAAGAACGTTTGGGCCTCATTTACGAGGCCAGTGGTGCAGGGAAGCACAGCAAGTGCCTTCCTGCGCTGCCCTGCAACACTGGGAAAGGACAGAAATGTGCTGTATCTTCAAGATATGGCACATTTCTGTCCTCTCATCCTGTGCTGGCACACAAATTGCTGCCTACGGCCAACGCAGGCACCCTTGCCCCATGGTGTGCCTGCTTAGTGGGGATGATTGTTTTTATGTAGGAATTAACACCTTTCTGCACAAAAACAATCACAAGTGGTGTTTTCCTCCTTCTATGTGTGCTGCAGAATACAGCACACATACAAAGAGGGGAAAATGTGGAGAAATAAAGACATTTCTCCCTGTTGCATCACCCTTATGCCACCCCTGAAGTGGTGTAGGAATCTGACACATTCCCAGACTTGTAAATCTGGGAATTAACCAGATTCCTTGGAGTTCCATGGGTCTTGCGTGGGAACACCCCAAACAACACTTCTGGAACATCCCTTTCATGCAGTGTTATCCGTGAAAGAGATCCATATTTACAAGGCCATAAAAAAGCCACACAAGATACCTTTGTATGGCCTTGTAAATATGGGCTGGCACACTGCACCACCTGAGAATAAGAAAAATTATGCTCCTGTGGCCCAGAGTGCTGCTAGGGCCTCATAAATGAGGCCCTTAAATGCTAAAACAATTTGAATAAAGAATTGAAACTATACCAACAATCTCATTATTGGCTCCTACTAAACTGAGTGATAATTTAAATGTTGATAACCTGCTGAGTAAATTGCATCTCTATTCCTCTTCTCCTTGCCTCCAAGATCTCATCTCTTGGGCCCAGTGTGGTGTGGGAACTTAATGTTTTTGGATAAATCAATCCATTAACTAGTGGAGTCCCCTATAGTTCCCACTCCAGTAGATGTGTGCTGTACAGTGCAGCACACATGCAAAGTGGTAAACGTAAGTTATGTTAAAAAAAACAACTCCTTTTTAACACCTGATTTCAAGTAGTGGTAGTATTTGGTGCAAAATCCTGTCTACCATTGTTAGGAGACCGGGTTTTGCATCAGAAACCATGTGTGGTTGCACACGAATGACCATGTACCACCTATGGAACGTTCCTTTGACTCAGAGTAAAGCAAAGCAGTGCTTCACGCTGGCTTGAATTACTCTTTCCTGCAAACCAACTCAAGTACCAATTTGTGATGGTTTGTAATTCCCAAAAAGGATTTTGCATCTGGTCTGCATTAAAAGAGTAACACAAGCCCAATGCAAAACCTTTGTAAATCTGGGCCCAAGTCGTTTGGTATACTGGTAATGCTGATTTTCACCTTAATTTGCTCTTGCATTCTATGGTTTATTGACGCTAATAACAATACATATTCACACATTTATTACAATTACAGATATTGTTTTCTTTTATACATTTTCTGCATTCATAGTGTACAGCAGTTACTTAAAGTGACTGTAGGCACAAACTACTGTTTCGGAATCGTATTAGCCACAAATGCATCTTGGGAAACCTGGGAATGAGCACTCAGGGGGACTTACACTTGTTTTAGACATTATATTTGTATGTCACCTAAGCATTCGCTACTACATCCGTCGCTGTTATATTAATTTCCATATTGTAAGATTGCTTTTGGCAAACCATAAAATTACAAAACGCCTCTGGAGAAATGGCGCTGCGAGTAGCGCAGTACGGCCGTGGTATTGAAAATGTGATTTGAAAAGAAGGAACTGCCCAGAGCATTGAATCAGCATCTTCTCACTTATTCCTGTCTTTTTACTATTGACAGGTGCAGTGTCTCCTAGAACTATCCAGAAAGGCTCATCAGGGCGGCGTCAATATGCTATACTGAGCCTACACATTGCAAGTCTTCTGATTGGCTCCAAGGTTCCTTTGCAATCTCTCATCCTCCCCCAGAATGCACAGTTCATCGGCATCGCCATGTTCGGAAGACTACGCCCCAGCCATCTTTTCAGGCACTGCTTAAATCTCGAGTCTATAAATAGGTGTTAAATAATTCATGAACGCCATTTTGTACATTCTGCTAGGCCACACCTCTCTGGGGGCATATTTATGATCACGCATCAGCCTGGAATCAATGTGTCTACCAGGCTAGCTGCCTCTGAGGCAGAATTCCCACATCAGGCCCAAAATGCTGCAAACTCCTCTGCTTCCCCTCCACCAGTCATCCATCATGCTGTCACTTTAATTCAGAGGCTGCTACTTGTTTTAATAACATACATCTTACACAAAGAATATTGCTAACACCAGAATCTCGAGGTAGATTTTACAGCCTCGTAAAACGTTATTAACCCTTTGATCCCTTATATTCTTTTCATACTGCCGAGTGCTCTGAGCCTGTTTGATGCTTATCAATAACTTCTGTTCATGGGACCTAGTCAGCTTTAGAATGTGACATTCATCACCGCCATGGAACAAAATATTATTTCTACAGCATTACCCGGCAGAAATAAAGAAAAAATGAAGGCATTATTGCACGAATTATTTACCATACAATAGGTGGATAAACTGTATTATGGAAAGTGATAAATTATATTAACTCGTTACAGGGACACTGCCTGCAGTAGCGCAGTTGTGTATGGCTGCTGTATCGTAATCAGTGAAAGAAGCAACCTACAAACCACTGCAATATGAAAAAAGTAGTGTTAGGACGTTATCGATCGCTGAAGATTAAGAGATGATAAAACAACTTGTACTAAAAGGGAACCGTTGTGTAATCACATCCGTCATTTCAGCTTTCGATTCTAGGTCAGTAGTCCCCATCTGGGATTCAATAGGTAATAGATAGTGATCGTGTCCAAATGTGTTTTAAAAATTGAGCTTTTACTATTTAGAACAGTAGTGCTGTGGCCCTGATCTATCTATCTACCTACCTACCTATCTATCTATCTACCTATCTATCTATCTATCTATCTATCTATCTATCTATCTATCTATCTATCTATCTATCTATCTATCTATCTATCTATCTATCTATCTATCTATCTATCTATCTATCTATCTATCTATCTATCTACCTACCTACCTATCTATCTATCTACCTATCTATCTATCTATCTATCTATCTATCTATCTATCTATCTATCTATCTATCTATCTATCTATCTATCTATCTATCTATCTATCGATTCCTCCCTGCCTGCCTGTCTCTGTATCTATATGTTTATATATCTACACACAGTGCAAATCGTCACGGATATAGCTGCCTGTGGGGCAAAGCTTAGTAGCTAATTCCTTTTTCAACATTCTCATTTCCAACTTCAATTTTTGTATTCTCAGTGCACTCCTTTGTCAAAATGCTCATTAGTCGTTAGCTCCTGACACAAGTACTTCGCTTTTCTCGGGCTCGCCAGAGGAGCCCAGCATGGGTTGGAGACCGAATAAGTGGTTTAGTATAGAGAGGTCAGTACCTCCTTCACTTTCACATGACAACATACACTTGTGAATATTAATTTTACCTATAGTGCTTCACTATTATTTCTAGCAAACGAATGCAAGTCGAAATATGTATTCCAAAGTTGGCTGCCCATAAGACAAATACCACACATCAAGTTACCGTTAGCTGTGGGCTCTTATTAAAGCACAGTGTGAGTCACCAACCTAGTGCATTCTGGTCATAGTAGTTTATGTGCGCAATAGTTGCATATACTTCAGTGAGGAAAAGTGTAGTACCTGTTTCTTTTTCAATATTATCATTCAATGTGCTTTTTGTCATGTTTGCTTCTTACACATGTGTTACATTGAGGGGTCAGTACCAGAGACAGCCTCTCCATTAGGGCGGAGGAGCGTCGCCCCCCTGCCAGTAGGGGCAGATGCAAAACCTTTACAAGGAAACGATAATAAACAGGGTTTATTATCATTTACTCATAAAGGGGCTGGGCCACGGGGGAGACGAGAAGTGAGGGGGAGTGAACATCACCCCCCCCCTCAGAGCGCATGTGGGTTTGGACGTCCGTCTCAGGCCGGCCAAACACCCATGCGCAGTAGGGTCTCTCCAAACCAGCAACACAGTTGCTGTGCTGGAGAGAGCCTGCACAGACTCCTAGTCTACCTGGGAGCGCCCTGGCTGGGTCGCGATTGGCCGCAGGGCAGGGTGGGAGCCTATTGCTGCAGCATGCTGAGGAGATGGAGGAGAGAGACAGAGGAGCGGCGGTGGAGCATGTAGTTCAGGTAAGCTTAGTTTCTATTTTTTTAAAAAAAAATTATTAATATTTCCCCCCACCAACCCACCCTGGTCCCCCTGCGTGCCATCCCACCCCCTGTAACACCCGCAAGCCGCGAATGGTCAGTACCTCCTTCACTATTATATGACAGAATACGCTTGTGAAGATTTATAATTATCATTTTTAGCAAAACCTTGATGTGCCGTTTTGAGGTATGTGTCTTTTATTATTAAGGACTCCCTGTAATTCATGTCGGTGCTGAGTTTGGAAGTCAAACAAGCATTTAAAATGGGTTAAAGCCAATATTGTTTAAACGCTGGGTCAGATTTTGGGAAGATAAGTAATTCTGAATGGCATTGCATTTGAGGTGCATTTATTTCATCCATTTATGAATGAGCCATGAATGCCCTGTAAGTATTATTTTCATTTGGAGATCTAATCAGTGTTCAGTGTATGACAAACGTGCATGCAAGTAAGTAAGTAATAATTTATTGTACAGATAATAAAATCCAATACAAATAATCAAGACAAAAGGAAAAAGGAAAAAAGAAAAACAAACAATCAAAAACAAATGCCCTCAAGAACTGAGTTCAAACTAAAAGCACACCATAAATTGTGCATGCAACATATTAAAAACATTATGAAACAATACAGTACAATACCAGCCACCTGACCCAAAGCCCCAATAGACACAGGCTAATACACATAGGCACAGTCCCAAAGTGCATGGTGCATAAAATAATAATTTCACTGAACATCATCAAATACCGATAACATTTCTCGTCCTAACCAATAACTGGCAAAATGGCAAGAGCATGGAAAAATATCAACTAGGCGTGTTCAATGCCCGCAGTGCCATTAAATTTAGATCGTGCAAATTTAATAAATTTGGTCAGTAACACATTTAACATTGGATTGCCTGGGTCCAGAGACTGAATGATTGCTTGTCGGCAAGAGCGGATTCCTAATTCATTCCATTTACTCCAGAGCAAAAGTCGACGCTCCTTTGATAAGGCTGGACATAGGCAGATCACATGATCAATGGTTTCCTCTGCATCGTTACAGCCTCTGCATATCACACTGGTCCCAGGGGATAGCTGCCATTGAGGCAAATGTTTTTTAAAAAAACAATCACCCATCCTTAGGGCCAAAAAGGCCTTTTTCAACCAGAACCCATATGAGCAGGAGAAGAAACTGGAGGACATACCTGGTTTAAAAGAGCCAATTACTGCCCAGGCATGCTTCTGATGAGCAAGAAGAGAACAGTCTGAGTGATAAGAGTACAATTGAGTAAGCCTTTTAATCTCTGATTTAAACAAGGAATGGGGGGGATTGCTTTCCCAGAGATCGCCGGCATCCAATTGCCGTTTACAGTCAACCAAAAATTGGGTGTAAGTGCACTTCGATTTCAGCTCACTAATTTCTTGCCACAGGACTGCCTCCAGATGGCCAACTGAGGCCTGACACAGTTTATGACACAACTTCAGGAAAGCTCCAGCATCAACTGCCACCAGATCCGGAAGCCCAAACTCCAACCGTACCTGCGCCGGTGAAGCCAGGTGCGGAACATGAAAAACTATTTTATAGATTTTATTAACCAACCTATTTAATAGGCAGGAGCCTTTGCCCAACAGAATTTCTTGACCATAGACCAACGTGGGGGCGATCTTTGCTTTCATGACTTTCATTAAAAGAATGAGGGTCGGCCCCTTTAACACTTTTGCTAATTTGGGAAAGGCCATCTGCAAAGCCACAGCTTTAAGTTCAATTGCCTTCTTGTGAAAAAAGCTGCCCCTCGAATCAAAATGTACCCCTAAATATTTGTAAGAATGGTCGGAAACAAGTTTGTGGTTCTTATAGCACCAGCTAAAGCCCAAATATTTTTCCTCCGTAAGGGAACAACTTTTGTTTTACACAAGTTAACTTCCAATTGGTTAGCAGAAGTATACGTTGCAAGTTGAGTAAGCAACCGTTGAAGGCCGATCTTAGTACAACTGAACAAAGCAAGATCGTCGGCATAAAGCAAGTGACTGAGCCTAAGGCCACCGATCTTAGGGGGATGAGAATTGACGGTGTCAAGAGATGTTGACATATCAGCAATAAACAAATTGAAAATAAGAGGAGCGAGTACACAGCCCTGTTTCACACCACGAGTGGTCAAAATTTTCCTAGAAAGGGAGCACCCATCGCAAAGCTTAATACGGACCCAGGTGTTAGTGTGGAGTTCTATAATAGCACCCAAAAGTACTGGAGGGATGCCCCAGCTTTGTAATTTGGCCCATAGAGCACTCCGGGGGATCCGATCGAATGCTGCCATGAAGTCCACAAAACAGCAATTCAGCGTCAAGCCTGATGAAACCGCTCTACAAATCAAAATAGAAAGGGCTAATAAATTGGTTGAGGTACCTGAGCCAGCAGAGAACCCCATTTGAACTATGGGGATTAAGGCCTTCGATTCAGCCCAAGCTCAAAGATCCTGCAACAAAAGGCTGGAAGAAAACTTAGCCTCATTGTCCAGCAGGGCTATCATCCTAAAATTAGCAGGATCAGACCTTGAACCATTTTTATATAAAGGGTGGAGGATGGCACCACGCCAGGACTCAGGTATTGTTGAGGTTAGGAAACAATGTTTGAACATATGTGCGAAATGATTAGCCTGAAAGAGAGGATCTTGTTTAAATAATGCCTGTGGAAGACCACTGGGTCCGGGGGTTCCAAATTGCTTAGTCCTCGAGATGATGTGGGGAAGGCATGATTGGAAGGACTTCCTTACTCCCTGCATGGGAATTAGAGACCCTATAGATGAAGAACATGTTTTAAACAAAGCAGGAGTAGATCTGTGGGCCCCCTCATCCAATGGTTCCCCATCCTGCTCACTATCAGAAAAATGGTTGGTCAAATAAGACGCCCATGCTCCTTCTGAAATGTCAACAACGCCCGTGCCCCTTTGATTACTGGTTAGATTGTTAATAAGGGACCAAAATTTAGTGGAGTTTGAATCTTTGCTTGCGCTTAGAAGTTTAGCCCAAAACTGACCAAGATAGGTCTGATGGTCGTCATAAACAGCCTTCCTATAATCTTTCCTTAATTTATTATATTCCATGAATAAACGCTCTGAATTGGGACTTTTCCTGATTGCCCTTGCTAGCCTATTCCGTGCTCTCTTTAAATTCTTAGTTTCCCTGGAGACAACAAAGGACTGGGGTGGAACACAATTGCGCATGGGTTGGTGAAACTTTAACAATAGGAGGCAAGAAAGTTTAACCCATGACTCAATAGGGAACACACAACGCAAACTCTCAGAGTTACAAAAATTAATGCATTCAGTCAATATTGTGCCACCAATAGAAGCATTCCATTTTATGCGCTTTAGTAATTCGAAACAAATGCCACCACCCACAACCAGCATGACATCATTAACAGGAAATCTTGATTTAATAAATTCAATTTGTGGACAATGGTCGCTCTCACTCCGAGGGGAAATCTGAAACTTTTCAATGACAGGAAACAGTTCAATATTACAGACGGTATAATCTAAATAGGAGCAAGTTCGACCATCGGATCTTGTCCACCGTGGGGGGGCATCATCACATAAGCGACCATTCAAAACTTTAAAGGCCATACTATTAAGATGCATGACTAAGTACTCTCCCAAAGGGCAGTTCAGACAACCTTGGGGCCTTAATTGTTCAGGAATTAACTGGCGGTTAACACAGTCTGGACCCGCAAGAGCCTCCATTGTATCCTGAACCAGGTTTGTGTTAAAATCACCGGTTATAAGATAACTAGCACATGGGTAAACCCCAACTAGATTGGCTACAATCTGCATCAGTCGCAACAACCTACCCCTTTTCTCCTTGGTTCCAGGGGCAATGTAAACATTAATTATTATAATGGACTGCTGCGCATGCCCATTCCTTATAACAATTCCCTGGATCCAATTATCCTCCCAAGCCAGAGGTAGTATACTCCCGTCTAATTTAACGGTCACATAAATGGCCAGGCCACCCTTGGCACGGCCATTCTTGCTCGTTCTGTGAGCAGATTTCCATATTTCTAAACACCCTGGCAGTGGACAACTATGCTCAGCCCAGGTTTCCTGAAGGACAATTACATCATGACTGTTAAAAAATTTTAAAAGGTCGGCCGAAGCAAACTTATGCGCAACCACATCAGCATACCGATGACAGGATAAACCTAGGTCTGTAAGTAATTCACCCAGTGGTTTATATAGAGAATAAAAGAGGGGGTACTTCAAGGTACCCTTTAATGGTACCCTAAGTGAATCACAGATTGCATTATTATTGTTAATTCAATCGCCATTCTAGCTCTTACAGTATCTTAAATAATTTGATGGGGTGCTGTCATAAATATTACTAATTGTAATCATTTATAACTTAGCCCCTGCCTCCCCCTGGGTAAAATTAAATGGATTTGCTAAATAAATTCATGTTGTGAAAGTTTTCTGTTGGGTTATTGTGGTTTTGAATTTGCATGTGTACATCAATAAAATATGAATGCTTTGAAAGTCAGTTAGTCTTTCTTAATTTGGCTAATAATCAAGAAATAGTAACATTATTCCACGGTGGTACCCTAGGCTGAATAATATTGATGTCAACACCTGTGAGCATGCTAACTTTGAAAAAGTATACACCTCAGCTGTCTATAAATAGGATTTCTCACTGCCTAAAGAATGTGTCAATGCTTTCAACGCTTGGCAACCACTGAAAAGTAGTACTAGTGTCCAAAACCGTAGGCCAGGTTGGGACTGTATATGTAGTGAAAAAGGTCTCATTGTTTATGGAGTTGATGTCCCCAGCGTAACTCCAGGTAAATATGAAGATCAGAAAGTGTTAATAAACAAAGCTATTCATAGTATCTACTGCTCTTCATTGGATCTACAGCACAAAACACTGCTTCTCACTGGCTGACTGACACTATTTCAGCTGAGCATGCATCACGTGCGTCGGATACTTATGATTGATTAGTATATGAATTGGCTGATACTAATCTGAGAAATTCACTCTTGACACACCATGTTACTGTTATTGTTTCACATATTCAGTTGAAATCGACCCTGCCTTAATGCAGTAAAATCTTTAATCCTAACAGAACATATTCCATGTGTAAAACAGCCTGAAAAGAAATAAAATATGGCACAATTTTTCTCCTCTATTTCAGGTGAATCTTAAATCCTGCAGATTCTTTGCAGTATCGTAATTGACTGCCCCATATCCCTGCAACAAGTATACATTCACCTTTATTCCTGTCTACATTTACATTGCCGAATGTGACCAGTGTTTCCCCTGTGTTAAATGTTGTACCTTAGAGTGTATCAGGCCTTGTGTCAAAGTATAATTATCCTGGCTGATTACATTTTTGAGTAGTTAAGGTATGTGTCTGTTTCAAGAAACTTGGGTTATAGTTATATTATTGAAAGGGTTTGTGAGAAATTGGGTTGTTTGATGACTAGGGGTTGAGCCCAGGTCAAGCAACAGCCACAACCCCTTGCAGTATGAACCACAGAAAAAGACACTAATTTAACCTGTGCTTAACCTTTGTTAGCTCGGTACAAAAAGCAGTCAGGCTAAACATAGAGTCAATGTATTAGGTGTTTATGCAGTACAAAAACAGCAACTCAATGAAAATAAAACACAATAAAAATCCCAAACCAATTTAGGGAAACAGAGACAACTGTAATGCATGTTTGACACCAAAACCATAAATATCCAATTAGTAGAACCCGAGTTAGGAATTTTTAAATTTAAAGTTCAAAGTAGCAAGTCCTCAGTTTTAGTAAATTGCCAACTGGGCACCTTTAGCACCAACACCAAGGGACCAGAAGTGGATGGAGACCTCTTGGGGGTTGAATACTCACTCCAGCTAGGTCCAGGTGCAGGTTCAAGATAGTGGGATCATGCTATGTCCCTGTGGGTAAACTAGCCCTTGGAGTCACTTCTGGAAGTCCTGGGTGCAGGTGAAGATTCAGGGCTCCACAGCAGGGCTGGCCTCTGAAGGTTCAAGACAGCTTCCAGGCAGAAAGGCCATCCTGAGAGTCCTTCTGAAGGTCCAGTAGTGAACTGAGGAGTAGATCGCAAAGCGCAGTCCCCTGTTGTAATCTCTCTTTGGGCTTCTAACCACGCCCATGTTACGTCAGTCACTTTCATTGGTTCGTGGGCTTGCATTTTTAAATCTGCTTGCTTTCATTAGTGAAAGGCATGCATACGTAATGTCTTTTCCAGTGTTTATCCCTCCTCGAGCGCATCGACCAACCACTGAAAACATACAAGGCTTGATGTTTTCTGACTGGTTTCTGAACTAATTTTTTCTCTTTATTTCGCAGCGTGATCTAGCTGGGCAGAAGTCGAGCACTTTCTATGACATCGATCCTGTTACATAGGCAATTGCACATTTGCCGGTTACATAGATATTTGCACTTTTGCCGGTTACATCGATAATTTTCACTTTCACCAATAGGTTTCACTGCAAGTGAACCTTTATTTCCCTTCGTGTGTCTTCTTTGCACTGATAGCGGCCTTCGGCTCACTTATGTGAAACTTTTACTTTTCAGTTTATATGGCAAGAAAAGTCTGGTTAGTTATGTGAAACTATTTTACTTTTTGTTTTCAATTTATGTGTCAAGAAAAGTCCGGTTAGGAGTTTACAATGCTAATAGCTCTAACTCGAACAAACACGAGACCCATTGCATTGCAAATGCTTGTTGTACCGTGGGGTCTTGCTCCTAGAAGTTGGGAGAAGTTTCCAAAAGGGTTTTATGAAGTTCCAGAACTTTCCTGCCTGCCCTGGCTCCTAGCTGGCTGCACTGAAAATGCAGGGTTGTTAAGCCTATTATGTGGTGGCAGAGGCCAGCCTATTCAGTTGTAAGTGGGGCTGTGCTTAGCTCTACCTCCATTAAGTCAGTTAATGACCCAAAAAGGATCTATCTGCTAATCTCACCACTCTGTGACTGTCTGAAGTGAATTCACAAAGTCTCATTTGTCAGTTATAGTCAGCCATGTGACCTAAGGAAGGCTGCAGGCACAGAGGAATAGGGGTAGGAAAAGGACAACTTTCTAAATGTGGCATTTTCAAATTTGTAATGATAACTCTGACATTACCATTAAAGAGGGTTTATCATTATAAGACCAAATATGATACATCTACCACCTCTGGTTTAGGAATTATAATGTATTATATTTAATAAGGAATCCCCAATGTTATCCTATGGAAGGGGTAGGCCTCACAATAGTGAGAAAATGAATTTAGGGGGTTTTCACTACCACAACATGTAAAACTAAAAAAGTACATGTCCTAACCTTCATTTACACAGCACCCTGCCCTATGAACTACCTTTGGGCCTACTTTAGGTGTGACTTATATATAGTGAAAGGGGAATCTAACGATTGGCAAGGGGTGTTAAACGCCAAGTCAGCATGGCAATGGGACACTGCATTCAGGCTGCAATGGCAGGCCTATGACAAGTTTTGATGTGCTACTTAGGTGGGTGGAACAATAAGTGTTGTGGGTCCACAGGTAGCATTTCATTTACAGGCCCTGGATATATAGTATGCCACTCTACAAGGGACTTATATGTAAATTAAATATGACACTCAGGTAAATGCTAATCAAACCAAGTTTAGGGTAATGAGCAAAAGCACCTTGGCACTGGTTATCAGTGGTAAAAGTCCTAAGGCCAACTAACAAAAATCCAGCAAAAGTAGGAGGAGGAAGGCAAAAAGTTTGGGGTTGACTCTGAACAAAGGGCCATTTTCAACACGGTTATACAAATTATAGCATCAAAACAAGGTGTTAGGACAAGGGCCACCTATTAGACAGCCTCACTGTATGGACAAAAGTTATGTAAAACTGCATTGTCAACTTGAATGTAAGAGATAATCCTTACTTACAATGCTTGAAAATTACATTTCGATCTAAAAATGATTGTAAGTCCAAGTAATCTTCAACTTTAAAGAGGTTTGGCAATTTTTTAGAGTATCTGGGGTGCAATAGTGTGGTAAATGGTGATTTTAATGGTATTTTCGAGCTTGTACCTATGTCTATGTTATTCCAGAGGATGAAAATGAAGTGTGGGGCTTTCTGACATTGTGTAACATGAATAATGTCTCTCTATATGCACACCATTGTTGCCACGCATGGTCTATGAGCTAATTACCCACATATTACATCACTCACGTCAATGTTCAAGAACATCATTGATAACATGACTGCAAAATTTGATATTACATCATTAATGACAAGACTGTATTACGGGAATGCAAGTTAGAGTTACTTTAGAGCATGAGTTATAGATATGAAAGCAGAAACAACTATAGCTGGTGAAAGTCAGTGGTTTTTAATAATAATGTACTCACTGATATTGTCGCCTTACTCTAACGTCACTTTAATCTTTGTTTTTGTCTGTGAATGTGTATGTATAAATATATATTAAAGAGTGGCGGTAGCTACTCTGTAGTGATGGGTAGCATTCCCAGTGATTGGAATGAATAGGTTTGTGGCCGTTGGCAGGATCTCTATGAAACTTTGCAGGCTTACAGCTTTATATACATTGGTGAATGATGCAAGGTTTTGTGGTGATTTACCAGTGGAGCGCAAACAAGAAAGGGAGCTCCAAAATCCATTTTTCTCCCAATGAATTTTCCATAAATGTTTATTTTGAACATAGCGTAAAAACAGACTGTTATATTTCAATGACATTTGACAGGATTACAGATTTTGGTGTACAGAAAACCCTTTTTGGTACTACAGTTAAGGACTTTTTGAGTTATAAGGCATCTTGATCTAGTGCTATTTGTCACCGCTGTAGTTTCACAAAGTTTTGTGAAAGTACCACTGTACATGCCTATGACAAGGCATTATGGGGGTCATTCTGACCCTGGCGGTCCATGACCGCCATGGCGGAGGGCGGCGGAAGCACCGCCAACAGGCTGGCGGTGCTTCCTGGGCTATTCTGACCACCGCGGTAAAGCTGCAGGGCCCCACAAAGATTTTCACTGTCTGCTTTGCAGACAGTGAAAATCGCGATGGGTGCCACTGCACCCGTCGCACCCCTGCAACTCCGCCGGCTCCATTCGGAGCCGGCTTCCTCGTTGCAGGGGCTTTCCCGCTGGGCCGGCGGACGGCCTTTTGGCGGTTGCCCGCCGGCCCAGCGGGAAAGTTGGAATGACCGCCGGGGTCTTTTGCCCGCTTGCGGTCATTCAGCGGTAACCGCCCGCCGCGGTCAGAATGACCGCCTATGTGTTAGGGGCTTAGATATAGGTAAATATTACATTTAATATTCTTTAGCATATATTCTTTATCTACCTATTACCTTAATAAAAACTATGTAGTTAAAATGTTTTCTACTGAGTACAGCGGTACCATCTAGTAAGTACCACAGTACCTAAAATTACCTTTTTTTTTAAAAAAAAAGTGATATGTACAAAAATGTATGTGGCCCAATAAGGCCAAATGTATGCAAGTGGGGGACATTCCCCCGTTAGGAGGGGTCGAAAAAATGACACAAAGAAATCCAAAAGATTTCTTTGCAGCATTTTTTTTGGGCATTTTTAATGCCTGCTCAGAACAGGCGTTAAAAGGGGGCATGCCATTGTTTTCAATGGGCCCCTATGTACAGATCAGGGTTAGCGCCAAAATGTTGGTGGTAACCCTGAACAATACATCAATAGCGTCAGAAATTCTAGCATTATTGCCCTTAACCTGCACCATGGTGTGCATATTTTAAATATGGTGAACGCATGGTGGTGGTTGGGGGGCGCAAGGGGCAGCAAGAAAAGTGGCACTACATGTAATGTACTACCACTTTTCTTAAATCTGGCCTAAAGTGCACCAGAGTGTATTTAATCTTTTTTATATGCTTAATTCGTTACAAAATAGTCTATGGAGTACCTGTGTAATACCGACAGATTACTGCACTATTTAAAAGTGTTTTTTAAAAAGAGTGACTTTCAGTAAAGTGTTTTAAAAATATATAGAAACATTAAAATACATTTGTCTAATATTACACTTTAATAAAGTGGTAATAGACAAGGAACAATAATAAAACCTACTACTTACCTACATCCAAAGCCCTAACACAGAATGGAGCCAAAGTGTGCTGAAAATTACATGACTGCCTTTTTAAATTTTGTAAAGATAGCCATTAGCCAATGAGATGTGGCCTTCTCATCAGCATGTACTGGGATATATTGTGATGATACCACAGTACACGGTGGCACAATATATAACTAAGTACTATGAACATAATAACCTTAATACTAGTTAAACTATTTACACCTACTACCAAAAATTACCATTTACACATCATAATCTATATTCCTGCCACATTACACGTACATTCATTCACCCACTTTCACATTACATCTGATTAAAGTGCCAAACTCCACTCTCTATACTCCACTCTCTATACCCCACTCTACTCCACTCCACTGTACATCACTGCACTGTACGCCAATCCACTCTATGCTAATCTACTATGTCACTCAACTCTATGCCACCCCAGTCTGCACCACCCCACTGTACGCTATAACATTCTATGCCACTCCATTCTATGACACTCCTGTTTAAGCTACTCCACTTCGCGCCCCTCTACTGTACGCACTCCTTGCTGTTCTCCTCTATGAAATTAAGGTCTACAATGTTCTACTCTATGCCACTCTTCTCTAACCCACTCCAGTTTACTCCACTCAACTCTTAGTTAACCTGTACACGATTCCGCTCTAGGCTACTCCACTCAATGCTGCTCCACCATATGTCACTATACTCTATGTCATTCCACTCAATGCTATTCCACTTTAAACTACTCCACTCTACAGTTCTCACTATATGCCACTCCACCCTAGGACTCTCCACTCTACGGCACTTCACTCTATTCTTCTCCACACCACTCCAGACTATGCCCCTCCTCTCTACACCACTCCACTCTATGCTATTACCCTGTCTGCCACTACACTCTACCCCACTCTACTCTACTCCACTCTACTCTGCAACACCCCACTCTACATTATTCCACTCTACACCACACCAATCTATGCCACTCCACTGTACTCAACCCCACTGTATGCCATTCTACACTGCACTCTTCGCCATGCCTTTGGCACTGTGTGATGAATATGCACAGCATTTGGCAGAAGCTTGAAAGTGTTTTTGATTGACAATTCAGGTTTGGTGCCAAGCGTTCAAGGAGGGGGGCAACACATTTTGTAATTGCTTATAACTTTAGCAATGGTTAGCAGATCTGTATCAGTTGTGGTAGGAAGTTAGCAAGTGACATCTAGTGCAGGTATTTGTGCAGATTCAACAGGGTGAAGGATTAGGAATATTTTTAATTTAATTATTAATGTTGGCACATTCTGATGGAGCTACACAAAATTTGTCAGAGGCTTAGCATGTTTAGCCTACTCTTGGGTTTCTGAATGAAATGTAGGCCCATCTTGGGGGGAGGATTCATGTGTGGCCATCTGATAATATAAATATATCTGGCACTATTTAGTGAATCCACACAAAAGTTGGCACATCTTTAGTGAGTTTAGTTTAACTATCTCTTGGTTATGTCAAGTTTTTTGTGTCAATTCTTCATGATGCAAATATAAATCAGAGGGCAAATAAAGTTTCATCTTTGGCCATGTGAAGTGGGTGTTGGCTACAGGGAATGGCCTTCATCAAGATTCTACATCCCACCCTTTGTGGACAGTCAACCCCCACTGAGTGGGCCTACCAACCTGTGCAGCGGAGTTGGCTGCAGGGCTGTTCCCCTGTAGTCAACCCAGCACAGGTGTCCAACTCCTGCTACACATTGCCTTCAATGGTGAATAGACAGTTTTAGCCACAGGCGAGGACCTGCACTCAACCCTCCACAGGCACCCAGTCCCCTCTTCACAGACTATGGGCCTCACCTACGAGGAAATGACACAAAATGGTACTGCAAACCAGCTTGCTGAGCCATGCTGCATAATTGTGAAAGTGCAGGGATGTGCCATATTTAAAGAAGTACAATGCATCCCTGTACTTTCCTCACTACTGGTGCACAAATTGCTGCCTAGGGCCAACACAGGCACCCATGCGCCATGGTGCGAGGGTTCTCGTGTTGCAGAGATGATTGTTTATATGCAGGAAGGGGCACCTTCCTGCAAATAATTATTAGTGGTGTTTTCCTCTTTTTATGTGTGCCGCAGAATGTTATTTCTCCTCGGTGCACCACTTTAATGCCACCCTTGAGGTGGCACAGGAATCTGACACATTCCCAGCCTTGTAAATCTGGGAATGCATCAGAATCTTTCAGGGTCCATCGGTGATGTATGGGATCATCCTCAGTAACACCAATGGAATGCTCCTTTCATGCAGAGTTATGGGTGAAAGGGGGCCATATTTACAAGGCCATGAAAGGCCATGTAAGGTGGCTTTGTGTGGGCTTGTTGATATGGGCCTGCACACTGTGCCACTGGAGTGTCAAAAGAATTATGTTCCGGAAGCACAATATGCTACTAGGGCCTTGTAAGTGAGGCCCTCAGTGTGTTGTAGGGACACCCTACTATTTCTATGTTTACTTTTGGATCTGCTGAGCCTCAAATATTTGGTTGAACCACAAAACCATAGGGAGTGTTTTCTATATCAGAGAGCAAATCTTGCTGTGGGAATTAAAACTAGAAATGGCACTTCTAAGGCCCTCCACCCCATTTTAAATGGCCTCAGTGTGATGAATTTGCGCCAAAATTGCCATAAAGAACCTAAAGTGCATGCATTTTGTGTGAAGAATTGTGCAGATTATATGGCACCAATGTTATTAAGAAACAAAAATACCTTTACTATGAAACTCCGACACAACCATAACTACAGATGTGCTATTGCTGCCTCCTTATTGTATATAGAGAAAGGCTTGGCAAAATTTCAATTATGCTGATTTTTGTTATGCTCAATTCCCAAAATTATGTCATTGCGCCAATTGAAAATTTAGTGGAGTTGTGCAAGTTGACACAAACATGCAATTAATGCAAAATATTTACCTCATAATAACAGATTGGCATTTCATGTTATTTTGCCTAATTTGTGTTACTAGTCAAAAGCAACCCAAGTCTATTTGGGGATATATGTATGTTTATATATTTATATCTGTGTATGGATTCTAAATAGCTTGGCATGGAGATCTGCCAGTTTTAACAGGTGCCCAATCTCCATCAAACTAAATAATATCCTGACCCATTCACACACTTCTTTTGGAATGTTTATGAGAACTCAGAGAAACAGTGTTACTGGTAATAATGGAGGTTTATAGTTTTGCCATTTCGACTCAAGCTGTTGTAGAGGTAATTTTCATAGAGATTGAGAATGAAATCAAGAAAATGTCAAACCAGACCATACTGATGAGATCTCTAAGAAATCTGCTCTGGAGATGATGAAGCAAAGAATAGCATCTTGACCGTGTGTGGTTTATTACAATAATGAAAGAGGATAGTGGCTGAGAGAAAGGAAGCAAGTTCTGAAGCAGTCCTGTTGTTGGTATTATTCCACCTAATATCAAAATCAAATATTAAGATACTGTGAAAGGGGAGAAGCAGGATGGACATCATGAGTTCAATGAGCCTGTCAAGCAATACAGATCTCCAAGTGAAGCAGAAGTTCATCTCTCACCATCTGAGCACAGAATGGCAAGAATTATAAGTCGAGTTGTATTGTTTTACTTATTTTCTCTCTATATTACCTGGAATAGGGACGTGAAGGAGAATGAGGGTCTACAATTCTTGTGTCTAAGTGGCACATTCCCTATGTTTAGCTTTGCTCTTCAAAATCAATCCTCTGTTGTTTATCCTTTCACAGTGACTAATTACGAAATACATGGATCACTGGGTTAAACACTAAGGGGCTTGTTTATAAGCCCCTGTGTGCTGCTGGAACATCACTTTTAGTGACGGTTTGGGGGTGTACACTGCAGGGCCATATCTACCAGGCCACTAAAAGCCACCCTGACTGAGGCAATGCACCACAAGTCACTGTGTTGCCTCACCCTGCGATAGGGAGGCTTGCCATGGGCATTAAGAGGGTCAGTACGACCCTGCCGGTCAGTTGTATAGTGGAGGTATTACCGCCAACAGACTGGCGGCACCTACCTCCACTATTATGACATGGGTGGTTTGGCCAAAGACAAACCGCCAATGTACCACACGACTGCCACAGCAGTAACGACCGCAGGGATGGAGACTACAGTCTACGGCCATCACTAGGCCGCCCATGGCATTTTGACTCCACCATAGTTTCAGTGGTTTCTGTACCGCCACTGAAACCATGGCAGAAGGCACTATCAGTGCCATGGAATTCCTTCCCTGGCACTGATAGGGGTCTCCCCTGCCCCTCTCCCCCTCGCCAGAGTCTTCCCCCACCCTCCCTCTCCCGGCCCCCCCGACTCCCCCCTGCACATTTGCACACATACAGGCACATACGTACACACCCATACACACACGCATACACACATTCACCCACGCATTCATACATTCATACACACTCACAGCAACACTCACGAACATACATCCAGGCACACACGCAATCTCACGACATAACATGTACATACACTCACACCCCTCATGCACCCATGCTTTACACATGCATGCACGCATTCACACACACTCACACACACCCCCACACATGCACACACCTCCTACTCCCTCTCCTGTCTGAGAACCCGACTTACCTCCTTGCAGGGGGTCCTCCGGAAGGAGAGGGGACGCGGCGCTGCTGCCAGCAGCAGCGCCTGCCAGCAAAACACTGCCAGGCCGTATCATGGACGATGATATGGTAGGCGGTGTTTTGCTGGCGTGGCACTGCTGCTGACAGCAGCGCCACCTTACTACCGTCCGCTGCCATGACCGTAGATGGAATTCCGCCTACAGTCATAATGCCATGGACGGTCGGTAGCCACAGCCACGGTATGTTGGCGGTCGTTGCCTTGGCGGTAGGCGGCAGTTGCCACCAATATCATAATGAGAGCCTAAGTTTGGTGTTCCCAAGTAACATCCATAGCATTTGACACATTACCAGATTTATAGGATTTCGTAAACCTGGGAATGGTCAAAAGCCTGCGCCTCCCCAGAGGAGGCATAAGAGTGGTGCAATAAGGAGAAATACCTTTACTTCTCCTCATTTTTCCTTTTTCTATGTGTGCTGCAGAATGCAGCACACCCAGAGAGGGGACAACACCTCTCTTGATTGCTTTTGTCCAGGGAAGAGTCCCTTACTGCAGAAAAACAAACATCCCTGCAACACAGATGCCGTTTCACCATGGTCCAAGGGTGCCTGCATTGATGCATGGCAGCCCATTTTGCTCGAGCACAGAGGAAAAGGACAGGAATGTGTTGTATCTCATAGATACATCCCATTTCTGCCCTTTCCTTTTGACTCAGAGCAGCGCAGTGGGAATTCTTGCAGCACTGCAGTGTGCAAAAACCTCATAAATGAGGCCCTAACATTTTTCCTTATATCTATGACGTGACCAGACAATAAGTCACTACAGCAAGAAAAAACACTAAATAGTATAACGCCTCCCATCTCAGTAAAATTTGGTGGACCTTTTCTTATAAGTGACAAGCTTTGAGACTCCCTTAAAACTTTTGAAGAACTTGAACAATATGCTCTAATTTACTGAAGCTCCAAGCACTAATTTTAAATATTGTTTCCTGAAGTTTTGCACACATTTTTCAAGCAGGGCAATATTATTAACAATGACAAATTCCAATTATCAATGGAGGGAGGAGTCAGCTTTTTCTACTGAGGTGCAGCTGCATCTCTATTATTAATGCAAATATTATACTGTGATAAACAATTTTAATATTTGAAATATGTGATTGGTAAAAGGTGTGAATAGAGAAATACTTGTGTGACAAAGGATTATTTCATCACACTTGCCAACAAGAACAAGAAGAAATTATATTTGTGAAATCTGAAAAATGCACTGTTAATGCTTTTTTGTAGGCCAAAACTGCACTAAGGGATTCTGAATGTTGACACCTTACTTTCCTTCTGAGTGCCTCTAGAAATTAAGATATTTTTTAGATATGTAGATATCAACTTTAAAATGTTATCATTGAACATTTAAGAATACTCTTATTTCAAAGAATGCTTTATAACTAGGGATCCCAGTTTTATTGTATTTATTTTTTTAACATTTACGCCTATTAATCTATATTTATTTTTTATTCATTTTAGCAGTAATTTTCCACATTTATTTTTTCATGTTGGGGAAAGCAGAACCAATTAATCAATTAATCAATCGGCGTTCCTAAAGCGCGGCTATTCACCAGTAGGGTCTCAAGACGCTGTTTGCCAGCTTGCTGCTCAATCGAAAAGCCGGCCTTGAGGTCCTTCCTGAACTCCTTCAGTGATGCTGTCTGCATGAGTTTGAGAGATAGCATGTTCCATGTTCAGGCTGTGAGCTAGAAGAAGGATCTTCCTCCTGCTGTGCTTTTTCAGATTTTGAGAATGGCTGCAAAGGTGAGCTGGGAAGAACAGAGTTGTCTGTTGGGTATGTAGAAGGTGAGGCGGTGGTTGAGGTATGCTGGTCCTATATTGTGTAGTGCCTTGTAGGTGTGGATCAGACATTTATGTGTGATGTGCTTGTTGACTGGGAGCTAGTGTAGGTCTCTGAGGTGGGAGGAAGGAGATGTGGCTCTGTCAGGGGACGTCTAGGATGAGCCTGCCAGCTGCATTCTGGATTCTTTGTAGTCTTGACTGCAGTTTCTTGGTGATAGCAGCATAGAGTGCATTGCCGTAGTCCAGTTTACTAGTGACAAGTGCATGGGTGACTGTCTTCCTCATGTCAGAGGGGATCCACCAGAAGATCTTTTGAAAGAGTTGAAGGGCGTAGAAACATGACGATGAGATGGCGTTGACTTAGTGGGTCATGGACAGGTAATAGTCCAGGATAATGCCTAGATTGCGTGCGAGGTCTGTGGGACCGGGGCATTTCCCAGTGTGCTAGGCCACCAGGAGTCGTTCCAGGCAGAATTGGTAGAGCTGACTTCGAGGATCTCCGTTTTTTCCGAGTTGAGTTTGAGGCAGCTGGCTTCCATCCAGGCGGCGACTGCTCTCATCCCCTTGTGGAAATTTCTCATGGCCTTTACAAGGTCATCAGACAGGGAGAGGTTCAGTTTAGTATCGTCGGCATAGGAGATGATGTTTAGCCCGTGTTGTTTGATGATCTTGGCGAGTGGGGCCGTGTAGATGTTGAAAAGCGTCTGGCTGAGTGATGATCCTTGGGGCACTCTGCAGCATGTTTCTTTGGGTTCTGATGTGAACGGCAGTAGATTGACACTCTGTGTGCTTCTGGTAAGGAAGGGCATGATTGTTTCAGGGCTTCATTGCAGATGCTGCCATCGTGGAGTGGGTGGAGTGGGAGCCGGTGTCGAATGCAGCAGAGAGGTCGAGGAGAATGAGTGCGGTCGTGCCTCTGTGGTCTAGTATGGCATGTAAGTCGTCACTGGCTACTCAAAAGTGCTATTTCGGAGCTGTGGTTGCTCCTGAATCCAGATTGGGATGGGTCTAGGGTTTGGTGTGTCTAGGGAATTCGGTGAGTTGCTGTTTAACAGCCTGTTCCGTTACTTTGGCTGGGAAAGGGAGGAGAGAGATGGGTCTGTACTTTTTCTGCTCCCTTGAGTCACCAGTGGGTTTCTTGAGTAATGGGTTGATCTCAGCGTGCTTCCAGTCTGATGGAAAAGTGGCAATCTCGAAGGATCAGTTCACAGGATGGGTTTAGGGTTTGGTGTGTCTCAAGGAATTTAGTGAGTTGCTGGTTAACGGCCTTTTCCGTTATTTTGGCTGGGAAAGGGAGTAGAAAGATGGGTCTGTAGTTTTTCAGCTGCCTTGAGTCAGCGGTAGGTTTCTTGGGTAGTGTGTTGATCTCGGCATGCTTCCAGTCTGATGGGAAAGTGGCAATTTCGAAGGATCAATTCAGGGTTCAGAAGAGCTCAGGTGCTATGATGGCACTGGCCATGCTGAAGATGTGATGAGAAGCTTTTCCCGTTCACATAATTTCTTCCACAAGTGAAGACGTTTTCACGTATTTATTTTTTAAAGAAGTATTTGGAGAGTTGGAGGAGCGGAAATACAATGTCACTGTATGTTTGCTGGTATTAAATTCATGTTACATCAGATATTTAACACAAAATAACAATGCATTTGACCTTCTACAAACACACACACACATATTGGCAGCAGGTACAGTATCCAGCAAAACGTTTTAACTGGCATTGTAACCATTTACCTGGTAGTTACACCAAGACATTACAGCAAAAGGCTCAACTCTCTGAGCTGTTTGTTTTAAAATGAAGCCTCTAACCTGCAGTTGACTCTCCAGTGACACATTTCTTAAGCTCTTTTCTTTGAACACACTCACCTCAAAGCATGAATAGCTTGAAGAATGTTGTTTTATTATCAAAATGTCATCTTGTTTCTCACTGGCACAAACCTCCCAAAAACCTTCACCTCTCCAACAAACCCCACTGAGAAATAAAACATGGTTCACATTATCCATATTTTTCTGTTTCTGTAAATTTCTACAGATGATGAAACAAATTGTTTTCTGTCTGTATTTATCTGTATAAATCTGTAAAAATAGAAAAGTCGGAGTCTTATATGTAACATAAGATATATGTCTGTGATAGTGCAAGTATTTAGTAAATTGTTTCAACATTTTATTGGATACCATCCATGTTGGAGCTAAAATCAAAAAGAAAGTTACACAAGTATTTTTGAGCTGGATCCTGCGATAATTTCCCTTGTGAATAGAGCAACTTCTGAGATGTTCCACATGGCGGTTACCATGGAAACAGTTGCCTTCATGTTCTGTGTGCTTCTTAAAGCCCAAGTCTTGGGATTCCTTCTGCTCTCAGATGGCTATGATTGAGGTGGGGGCAGATCACCCTGATTAGGGTTGGCAATATACTACCTACTATAGGAAGTTCCTGCAGCTCAGCTGAGTCTCCAAGGCTGGATCTTTGAATCAGATGTTGCTTGAAGAACTGCAAATTCACAAATTAGAAACATTCAATTCAGTTTGATTGGAGAAAATAATGAGAGTTTGATTTCTAGGTTTTATTAAATCATTAGTTCATCTGTTTTGTTATTAGCAAATCATTAACTCTCAATGCAATTACAGAACAGAGCATGCAGCATGTCCCATAAAAATCTGATACCTATTCTAATCTAATTTCAGAATGGATATAGAATATCAATAAAAAGAGTTCTTGTCTCAGATGTGAAAGCATATAGTTTACTAATGGAGCTTCTCATAAAGAGGAGACTAAGAATTTCTTTAGAACCTCTCTGAAAGTGAAAGAAAGATAAAAGTTGGTCTAAGACTTAATTCATGACACACCAGCAAAGAGACTAAGTCAGACTCTGTCAGAGTCAGAGTGCTCTCTCTCAAGGAAAGAGTCTCTCTTGCAAAAAAAGTCTATATAAGGGAAAACCCTTAATCCTCCAGAACCCCTATCTTAGTCCATGAACACATAATTCTACACAATTCAACAATATGAGAAGTTGAAGGCTTGCATAGATAAGTTCTGGTTCCAACCAATCAATGTGCACTGTCTTCATGTGAACAGGACAGCTTCTGTTGATCTTGCAATTTTTAACAAAGAGCATTCTAAACATACAATACATTTAACAATATGAAACATCCCAATTTCTTCTCCCATCTGTTCTTTATAAGGCAAACACAAGTCAAGGTAAGTACAATCTACTTTGAGATGATCTCACTCCCGTTCCCATATGATATATGATTTTGTAACAGTGCTATTCATAAAAAGGCATTTTTAAGATGTATCTAATATTGCAGTAATTCTTTTCATAGGTCAAATGGTTAGGAAGCTAAGTTTTGACACTCTCTTTAATCATTTTATAATTACCATGGGACATTTCCATCATGAAATGATATACGTATGATTATGATGCAGGTCAAAATTTTAACAAAGAAGAAAGGAAATTGTCTGCAGTTCAAATAATGCATGTTGCTGTGAAAACTTCAAATGCAAAGCCATGTTTAAATGCAATGCTTAGCTAAGGCCTACAAATCTTTCTTGTGCATGTTAACAATATAATGTGTTCATTATTATAAAGACAGTCTAACAACTCCCCATCTGATGGTTTGGAACTACCACAAAAATTACATTCACAGAAGTATTCAGAGTCCACTCTCTTCCTCCACTAAATCTCTCCTTTTTCTTTGCAAATTCTCCCTTTCCTTTACTCTTCTATATTCTTTCTTAATATGTTCACTCAATTCAAAATCTATCTACAAACCTTTTATTAGTTTCTCTATTTACTGTTTCTCAACAACATCTGTATAGTGTTAAAACTGCTAATATGCACAGAAAATAGAAAACTACTATTAGTATAGGAACTAAAATGGCTTTGAGGATTCCTCCTTCTGATGATTTTATCCAGGTGCATATCACAAAAGCTCCTTTAGTAAAATGTTGTTCTATGCTAGTAGTATTTAAGGGTTATAAATCATGCTTTAAGTCAGAAATGTTCTTTGCGTATTTGATAATCTTACTCTCAACAGGAACGTACGTATAACAATTCTGAATTTTCAGCATCTTGCAGACTCAGCCCTTTTCTGCAGGTAAAATGTCTAAAGCGTATCTGTTCTGCAGGATCTAATTGCCCCTAATTCTGTGTTTTCAACTAATAAAATTCCAAAAGTTCTGGTTGCTAACCTGTCTCCTAAAATGGAAGCTTTCTAATCTTTTCATCATCTAACACTACTCCTAGTGATGGTACAATATCTTCATATATGTCTCCTACTAGTTGTGTTCTCTCATTCACATTGAATGAATATCTATGTGCAGGTGTCATTGTTAATGCATCTAGATTCTGTAAATGATAACTTTAAAAAAAATCAAGCCTAAGTAGCAAATCCCATCCCAGTCAGCTGGTAATCTGAAATAAGCATTATTTTGACAAATAAAATACACTCCAGGTATAGTTTGATCCTCTTGTGCAAAATCTGTCATGTTCCCCATGACAATTCAAAAACATGTTCACAATTACTATTCCCTACAAATGTCTTTTTCCCTTAAATTCTTATTTTAAACATACATACTTTCTCATCTTATTTTAATCTTGGAACAGACATTTTCTTTCTAAACTCATCTTCTTCTCTCCTCTGTGCATTCTTCAGGACATCTTCCTTTTTATGGGCATTTCATGTAAACTGTGCATTTCTCTATGCTAGCATTAAAATAAAACCTTTTTCAAATGAATTCTGTCAGACATTACATCCTTGGCGTGGTCTCCCCTAACTTTTTGCCTCTGTTCCTCAGGTTGCTGATGTGTGCTGGATTCTGTTTTTGCTACTCTGGGCACTTTACCACTGCTATCCAGTGCTAAAGTGCAAGTGCTCCTGTATACAATGTGTATGTAATTAGCTTTTCATGATTAGCATATTTGATTTACTGGTAACTCCCTAGTACAGTGCACTAGAGGTGCCCATGGCCTGTAAATCAAATGCTACTAGTGGACCTGTGTTGGAGTCTGTCTTTTAAAAGCAATATTAATACGACAAGCTTGCAATATATCGTGTGATGAAGCTGCATAGAAAATGTGTTAACATAGAAAATAATGCACGCATTGAAATCTGCCCACAGGGAGTGGCTACCAATGTATACGAAGACTAATGAAAAGGCTTATTAATTCTGAATTATTATGCAATAATGTTTGAATTTGTATTAGTATATCATAATTAGAGTTAAGAGTTTTGCTTTATTAAACCAGAGGGCCTTAGCTTAGCAAGGGTTTGGGCCTAGCTGCCTGGCCTCATATTGAATTGTATTTTCTAACGTGTAATGTGCTGTTTTCCTGAAGGACACGAAGCTGTACTTTTCCAAGAGTTATGTGTATGTAGCCGTAGTAAATTCTTTCTCATGAGAACCGGCTTGCTCAAGGCGACGTTCTTGCTAGATGCAACAGTGTAATTTGTAACAGGTGCAAGGTTAACCGTACTAGAAGAAGACAATGAAGACACTGACTAGAGTGCAAAGTGTAACATTCTCTACCTGACATTCTAACCGTTGAAGACGTCAATAACATGGACCAATCCGCAACAAGGGAATTGTAAATTGTGGAAATTTCTAGTAAGGTGCTTACCGAATTATTGGATAGAGAAAATAATGCACCAAACTTCATCCAATGAGGAATTAGGGAATAGTTAGACAGTTTTGAATTAACGGCGTGACCCAAGAAGAAACCAGATCATTTCATTCCAATTCACTCCATTTTGCCATCTCCATTTGTCATTCCTATTGCCCTAGCGTTTTCCTGAGTTTATTCGGAGTACTTTAAAACCATCTTCTACCCCATTCTTACCTGATGCTAACTTTGCCTCCATCAGAGGGGAGTAATCCGTTCCGTAGCTATGCTATTTTGAGACTTTGCCCCGTCCTATCTCTGCTGTTGGTGAATCGACTGATGTCCTGAGGACGAAGACTGACGCTGTTTGGGATCTGTTGGATTGGTAACTCTCGGATGCAAATTGTAATTGTCTGTTTGCCTTTTCTTTCTTGGTACCAACTGCGATTTTTGATAGAGGCCTTAGTTTAGATGTTTTCCAAATTCGTGTTTACTAAAATGTTTTGCATGAAGCTCAACATGCTATTGCTAATTTGAGATTAGTTAAGGCGTTCACTAATATTTTGTGCAAATAGACAAATGACTGAGTTCTTGCTTTGTTGATTCATGTACTAATGAGACTCTGCTAAGCTGATTCATATAAATGATGTGCCTAAATGCTGAATGAATATAGCTGATGCATTGATTAAGTCGCGCTTTGATTACTGATTGGATTGTTTTGGCATGGTTTATTGTTAATGAGATTATCAGACATGATATTAAATTGTAACCAAGAGGGAAATAAATATCTCAACTTTTGACTAAACTAGTGCGGTTATTTGTGACTGAGAAGTCATGGTGTGTTCGATAATTTATTCTTATTAAATGTTTATCGACTAGTGATTGTTGTTATTGATTGTTTATTGATCTATTGATTGGTGATGGCAAGAAAATATTTTGTACTGGGAAGTTCCCGAACATGGTCCAAAGGTTTGTCGACCTAAACGCATCTCCTTGTAAGTTTACTTATCAAGGCTCTGACGCGCTAAGACCTGAAGCACTGGTTGTGCCACCCTCCCTAGTAACCCTGTAAACAGGGCTCAGACCTGCCACTGCAGTGTCTGTGTGTGCAGATTTTAACTGTCAATTTGACTTGGTAAGTGTACCCACTTGCCAGGCCTAAACCTTCCCTTTTCTTATATGTAAGACACACCTAAGGTAGGCCCCATGGGCAGAGTGCAGTGTATGTTTAAGGTAGGACATATACTAATGTGTTTTATATGCCCTGACAGTGGAATACTGCCAAATTCGTTTTTCACTGTTGCAAAGCCGATCTCTCTCATAGATTAACATGGAGGCTACCTTTAAAAATGATTAAAGCGTAGGTTCCCTTTGGGAGCAGATAGACATTTGGAGTTTGGGGTCTCTGAGCTCACAAATTAAAAATACATCTTTTAGTAAAGTTGGTTTTAAGATTGTGTGCATGAAAATGCCACTTTTAGAAAGTGGGCATTTTCTTGCTTAAACCATTCTGTAACTCTGCCTGTTTGTGGATTCCCTGTCTGGGTCAGTTTGACAGTTGGGCTGTTTGCACCTCTCTCTAGACAGTGAAACAAAGGGAGCTGGGGGGTAGCCTGCATATCCTGATAAGCCATCTGTGCTAGGAGGGAGGGGAGGAGTGGTCACTTACACCTGAAAGGGCTGTGCCTGCCCTCACAAAATGCAGTCTCCAACCCCATGGTGTGAGTCTGGGGCCCGGCCTGGGCAAGGTGGGATTTCAAACAAGAGAGACTTTCCTTTGAAGTAAGCCTACTTCAAAGGTCAAAATGGGTATAAGAAGGGCACCCAAAACCACAGTCTTTAGATCACTTCTGGACATCAAGAGGAACCTCTGCCTGGAGAAGAGCTGAGGAGAAGTGCTGTCCTGCCTGTGACTGTGCTTTGATGAGCTATCCTGCAGTTGCTGCTTCTGCCCGTGCAAGAGGATAAACACCGCACAATCTCGCTTGCGGGTGAGAAATCGACATACCGCATACCTTTTTCAACGCACACTCGCCTGTACATGTTATTTTGACGTTACCCAGGTACTTTTCTTTTTTTTTTTATTCGGAAAAGAAAGGGAAATAATTACAGTAAATTACCCATTTGGTCCTTAACATAGAAAATCAAAAATAATTACATAATCTGATTAAAAACACAATTTACATTCCATTGAGGGGCAGAGCTTTAACCACAGCCATCCATTAATGGGCCATAATCAATTTTTGAAATTGCCCCCATATTGCTTTCCCTTTTCCCCTAGCCGATCTCCCTTTCCGTTCATACAAAGCAACTTCAAGGTGATATACGGATAACAATTTGTCCAACCACTGTTGCCACGATGGGGCTAGTGGGTCCAACCAGCGGGGGAGAGGCACAATCGATAAACTGCCATAGCCATGAAAATAAAGGCTCTGTGCCTTTCCGCCGCTTTCTCAGTAACCCCCAAGACCATAATCTCAGGAGTAGGGTCAATTTCGTATCCCACTACTCCTTTTAACACAAGTTGAATACCATCTTTCAATGCCATCAATTTCCCACAGGTGGCGAACATATGGGTGATATCAGCTCCAAATGCCCCACACCTTGGGCAATTTATCCCTTGTAATCCACCCCATTTGACAAGATGAGCAGGCGTATAATATAAATCAAACACCGTCTTATAGTGCTGTGCTTGTAGTGAAGAAGACAATAATGTTATATCCCAGCTCCAATGACTTAAAAAAGTTGATTCCCCCATCTACAAGTTTACCCTCCCATTTCTCACTATGTTTCTGCAAGTCATTGGGCTGTTGTAACATCAATGATGTATAAATTAGTCTTATTGTTATATTAGGTTTTTCAGTTATATCCTCCAGAAAGGGATTACTAATGAATCCCTGTACCCCCCATTTTTTTACTCAGAAAATCTCTTATCTGTAAATATTTAAAGAAATCCCTTCGCTCAAGTCCAGACTGCTCTTGAAGATTCTCAAAAGACTTAACCCCATAGTCATCATAGAAGTCTCCTAGCCTTCTTATGCCTAAAGAAACCCATTTTACAGCATAGTTATCTTTAAATATTTCTGGCAAGGACGGGTTATTATTTATTGCAGTATAGTGATTAAATCTTCCCAGCCCATTCTTCTTCCGCCATGGTCGCCAGCATCTATAAGCTGCCTCCAATACCTTATATCATACTTTTTTATAATACCCGGCCTCGTGAAAGGTCAGTAAACTTCCATTCGCTATTGGTCCCACCACTAGCGTAGATATTTGGACAATATTCTGCCCCCGTCTTCCCTGTCTTCCCCCCCAATAATGGGCACATATACTGAAAAGCTGCTGCGAGTTGATACAGTTTCATATTTGGAAGAGACCACCCCCCCTTCTCCCGAGGTAAAGACATGAACTTACTCGCCCTTCTACATTTGCCATATGCCCATATAAATCTCATTACTAGTCGATCTATCTCTACAAACCGGGAATTCATGAAGCTCAACGGAATAGCGCAGAAGATATACAACAGTTTAGGAAGGAGGATCATTTTAACCATATTACATGTTCCCATTATGGTCATATGTAGATTTTTCCATCTGTTCATATCTTGCTTAGCTTTTACTAATATCGGATCTAAATTCAAATTAACAATCTCTCCTACCTTTGGGGTAATCTCGATGCCGAGGTATACTGTGTGATCAACTCTCCGATTATCCTGTGTATTCACACGTCTATTAATCAGCAGCTGGGTTTTTGCTCTGTTTAACAGATAACCAGAGAACATCCCACATTTTTTCGTCACCCCTTCTATTTCTTTCAGTGCTGCATCTGGGTTAGAAGTTATAATAGCTATGTCTTCTGCATATGCCAAAACTTTTGTTTCCCAGCCACACCTACAAACTGGCAATATCGTTTTATTCCCTTCTAGCTGTCTAAGCAGGGGATCTATATAAATAGCAAATAACAATGGGGAGCATGGACACCTCTGTCTGGTGCCCGCTTCACTTGAATACACTCTGATTGCCCTCCCATCAGCTGTATTCGCACCTCAGGAGACCTATAAATAGCTTTTATTGCTAAGGTAAATTTCTTCCCACATCCATAAGCTTCCAATACCTGCCACAAATAATTCCAATTTACCCTGTCGAACACTTTCTCAGCGTCTAATAACACAACAACCATAGGTTCTTCCGCCAACTCTGTAGCATCAAAAAGCGTAATGACCCTCCGAATGTGTTCGGTAGTATCTCTCCCCGGGATAAACCAATGCTGTTTAGATATTACTAGTTTCTCAATAACCGAGGATGGTCGAGCGGCAACAAATTTTGAATACATTTTTACATCACTTTTTATCAATGTAATTGGCCGATATGAGCCTGGGTTCTGCGGGGTCTTCCCTTTTTTCAAGAACACCACCATATTAGCCACAATGTTTTTACTACCATTTTGCACTTGAGTTAATAATTCCATCATCAAAGGAAACAAGAGTGTTTTGAAGCTTTTATAAAATTCTAAAGGAATTGCATCAGGACCAGAGGCTTCCCCGTGGAGAGATCACTCATTGCCGCTTCTAATTTCTAGCTGTCAATATGTCCCTGCAAATTCAGGTAGTCCTCATCTGACAGTTTACTAACCTTAATAGAACTAAGAAATTCCAACATCTCTGACTCTGTACACGGAGATGTAGCGTCGTATAGCTCCATATAATACCTCTGGAAGACTTCCCTGATCCCATCTGCGTCTACTATTACTCGTCCTTGTTGATCATTAATTTCTTTTATAACCCCTGTTGCTGTTTTATGGCATGCTCTCACTGCCAACAAGTGCCCGGACCTCTCTCTGTATTCATATCCTTCAACACGCTCAGCCAGATATTTTTCCACTATTCTTTTTGTTGTAGCCTCCTTTATTGCTGCTTTTACGATAGCAATCTGCTCCTGAATGCTGTTTGTGTCTTCCCCCCTTTCGATAGCTAGAACCAGGTGCCTTTCTACAGCTTTAAGCTTCATATGTGTACCCTTCATTGAAGCCTGGGCAATTTTCTATCTCGTGAGACTAAAACTTAAGGTTTCCCCTCAAATTCCTGCCTTTAAAGTATCACAGACCATTTCCAACGGGGCAGTCCCCTGATTATTCTCCATAAATTCAGTTATCCACTCCCTCATATACACACAGTATTCGGGATCCTTAAGAAGCCCTCTTTTGAAAGTCCAATACTAGTGGATTATGGTCCGACATAAACCGTGGATACAATTCCATTCCAGCTCGCACTGGCAGATCAGGAGATATAAAAATAAATCCAGCCGAGCCAACTTCGCGTGAGTGGCCGAATAATAAGTATACCCAGGATCTGGTTTGCGCAGCTTTACCCAGATGTCCACTAAACCTAACTCCTTCTGCAACCCTGCCATGGCATTATATACCCACGGTTTACGACCCTGATATCCCTTAGATGTAGTAGCTAATATATCCCGCAGTCCATCCCAGAATCCATTAAAATTGAAATTCCCACATAGAATATAAGGGGAGGGCCATCCTGCTAGCTCCACTGCCAGGAAATCCATTACTGCAGGATCATATGTTACTGCACCATATATAGAGCATAAGGTAAAACATCCTTTTCCATAATGACATTCTACTATCGCCCATCTTCCATTCTTATCTGCCCTCTGTCTTACATATTTTAACCTATTGCTCCGATCCAATATTGCCACCCCTTTAGTCTTAACACCTTGTTCTGAACAGATAACCACTCTCATACCCAGTGAGGCTAAGATCCCCCTATTATTGTATTCCACATGGGTCTCTTGTAGACAACATATGTCAGCCCTGAGGATGTTTAATCCACAAATATTAATTGATGCTATACCCAGGTACTTTTCAATGCTAAAAGTGTTTTTACTGTTTACTAAAGGAGTTGAGACTCTTTTTGCTTTTTAATTCATAACTTGACTTGTGGTTGGTGGATGTTTGACATTTCGGTCTTTTTTGTGTTAGATAAATATTTTCTATTTTTCTAAACCTGTGTTGTGTAATTTTGTAATGTTTTCATTAAGTTACTGTGTGTGTTGGTACAAATACTTTATACCTAGACTCTGAGGTTAAGCCTGCCTGCTTGTGCAAAGCTACCAAGGGGGTGAGCGGGGGTTAACTGAGGGTGATTCTGCTTTATCCTAACTAGAGTGAGGGTCGTTGCTTGGACAGGGGGTAACCTGACTGGCAACCAAAGACCCCATTTCTAACAGATTCAATATGCAGGTTAGGTTATTTTATTGAGCTTTGACAGTGTTTAAAGGACGAAAAGGTGTAAAGTAATGCAAAGCTGTTCCCATTTCTTTTACTTGTGGGTGTAAATTCATGCTCTTCATCAGTGGAACTTTTGATTGAATCATGCTGAAGTTAAAATAATAGTATTCAAATTGTCGCTGTCTATATACTAAACCAGTTGTCTCCACCCAGTCACTCAGAGCTACCAGTAGTTCCCAGACATCATCAGAGTAGCTGCAGCCTTGAGTTTATTTTTATCTAAACACCGGGTTACATTTTCTTTTAAAATTAAAGAAAACTCTGTGTTATTTTAGATTATTGTCATCAGGTTGCAGAGAGTATGGACTGATAAGGAGCAGTGCTAAGTCAGATTTGTAACCCAGGCTAGGACTGGAGCACAGAGGTGAAGAATTGAAACACCGAGGAATGGAACTCTTAAAAGTTCTTGTCAATTCAATATTGGAGTGTGAGAACAAAATGATGTTCTTATTGCTGTAAAATGGGAGAAAATTCAAGTGAAGGGTTACCCTAATGATTAACTTAACTCTTCATTTTAATTTTGCCCCACTTCAAAGTGTCACCTTTACAAACAGTAGGCCTCTTGCTCCCACTGGCCAGTAGACACTTTGCCATATGCATAATTAAAAGCTACAGACTTTTTTTTTAATGGGAGAAATTTAAAATGCAGAATATTATTCTGTATTTTAAACATTTTGTCAGAACAGTTTTTTTCACTTTAAATATCTTCCATGTAAAAAACAAATGGTTTTATGTTTGTGCTATTCATGTACTGGTACCACATATGGTGAAAGGTATGTCCTGTGCCACAAGTACATATAACGAAGGCTCTCAGTCACCCGTACACATCCATCCCCTAACTTACACAGATGTGTTCATACATCCCCAATAACCATGTTGTCTCACCACAAATGGCAACCCTGTCATTGTGCCCCTAATCAAAGCATTTTGCATTGAGGGTAAAGTCAACTAGGCTGGGCATGGGGGTGTCTGGTAACAATGCGCAAGTTGTTTAGCCTTCAGTAGCTCATGATGACTTTCACTGATGGGAAGTAGCTCTCACTACAAAAAAGGCTGGAGACTCCTGCACAAAACTAAGCAAATGCTGCATGAAATAGCATAGGAAAGAGGAATGTGATGGTATGCTTCCTGCTCATAAGCTGATGAAGGCATGTGTGCACATATGTAACAGTCTTTTGTATCAATAGCTCACATTTACTCTTCTACTAGTCTAGAATAAACATTTGTCAAATAATCTTCTTTCAGGTAATCTACAAAATAACCCGTACAGATGTTGTGTTCGTAAACATAGATACAGATTTCTCTGTCTCTGATGTAGAATGTAATACTAATAATATTGCAACTGCTTATAAGATCACTAATAAAAGTGCAAACCCTAAAATCATCTTACACCTATTTCTGGTTAGGGTACCCCTGTTTATCAGATGTCAGATCTTGTAAAAGCAATGTGCGCAATAGCAAGATTAGTGTCTTTATTTCAATATGCAATAATTCTAGATTATCTTCTTCTCTTAATATCTGGGTTAGTTGATTGCAACTTCATTTAGAGCAATCTTCATATAGTCTTCCTTAACCCTCCTCCATGCTCTTCTAAAATGTTTTACGTTCTCTTCTTCTGCTACCTCAACCTAGGTACGCTTCTTATCTTCTTTTGTTTAACAAATTTTCAGTTTCTATGTGTTATCTATTAGCACAGTTTATGTAACAAATTCTTCAACACTATCTTAACGTTGAAGTTTTACTTTTTATCTCAACTATCAATCTGTAAAAGTCTCAAGGTGGTTCCGGTAATTCTTTACATTCAAATAGAACTAAAATTTGAATATTTAGCACTTAGCTCATGTACTATGTCCTTTCTTGTGCTGAATATCCTCAACAAGGTGCTCTTGCTCTTTTGGATCTTCTGAGTGTTGGTTGGTCTTCTTCTGTGTCACTTATATCACTTGATTCTGTCTCTTCATCAATTGTCAGTGGTATGGATTCAGCTGACGCACTTGATTTCTGCTTCTTTCAATTGTAGGTTTTTGGCCATTTAGCATTGTGGGAGTCTCTTTTTATTCTTGATTCGGAAATTCTTCCTTCTCCTGGATCTTCTTGTTGTTCCAAAGGTATTTCAACTGTCACTTCAGTTTGAGTTCTTGCTTCTCCGCTTTCCATGCCAAAAGGTCCAATGCCCCTTTGTAAGATATCTGGCAAATGGATTGCTTCACCAATCTGTAGATCTTGTTGTTCTGTTTTTGTAATTTGTTAGAGACATGAATCACCCCGGGAGGGGTATCATCTTTACCCCTCTCTTCTTTCTGGCTTTGACTACAAACTCGAGTAGGTTGTGTGCACAAATCACCCCGGTACGGGTATCATCTTCACCCCTTTCTCCTTGCTAGCTTTGACCACAAACGAGTAGGTTGTGCAACCTGTGGTGGTACATTCAGCAATGTTCTCAGCTCTGGCTCACAGAACATTATTTCTACATAAGGATCTCTTGTTCTCTGGGTATGTGAAGAATACATCCAGTATGGCACTCTGGCATACTTGACAGCTGTGTTCATGATCAAAACATTTTTTGTAGGGCCTTTCCACCTTGCCTCAAGACAGGACTTTCTCACGTTTCTTGTTGAGCATCCATTTGGTAGGACTGAGGTCATGGCACTGCTCTTGATGTGGATTTACAGTAACAGCTTCGATCTGTCTAAAGACAGAATGCACCATATCAGCTAATCCTTTGTATTAATCGAGTACCATGTCATCTGTTATGTTCACAAGTACATTTACAGGTAGAGCAGGCAATCTCATAGCTCTCCCAATAAGAATCTCATGTCCTTCTTTCAGGTGTACTTCATAGACTATTCAACACTAAAGGTAAAGCATCAGGCCATTTCAATGAAATCGAAGCACAAACATTTCCCAACCAGGATTTAATGGTTCAGTTGATCTGCTCAACAATTCCAGAAGCTTCAGGTCGATAACTGCAGTGTAACTTCTGTTCTACTTGTGATGCTGCACATAACATCTTAATTTGGGATTGAACACATTTTGTCTAAATGACCTGACCATAGCATCTCTGCCTAAATGTGTAGGTCTGTGGAAAGGTCTTGCATTGAGGACAACAAACTATCTGGTAACACTGGTCTTTGATCTACTGAAAACCAAATGTCATTTTCATCCTTTCCACATCCTGCTCTAATCCAACTCTACTGTAATGCTTCAGACATATTTTCCTGTATGGCTGTTAAGTCTTCCCAAGTGCCAGCTATTGAGATCAGCATGGAAAAGACAGCGTCCTCTTGAAATTCATCTGTGAATATTCCATTGAATGCACCAGCGACAATTGCACAATAGCGTGCCACTTCGTTTGCATATGTGTTGCTGATAGCGACATAACCATTGACACACCTGTGTGCAGCACATTTAGCCACTGCAGCTTCAGTCAGAAGCTGCAATGCTTTTAGTGTTTGTCTCTTATCTCACTTATTCCCCATTCCTCACTGAAGATCTTGATGAGGTCACAAAACCTCTCTGTGGCCATACTGTCCAAATTCATGGACCACACCAAAGCTGTATTGAGTATATGTATACATAGTCACTCTTATTTGGGCAGTCAAGCTACATGCTCTAGTAAGAGCAACCAATTCTGCAAGTTGTGCTGAGGAAACTCCTTGAAGCCATGAAGCTTCTACTATTTCATGAAAAGTACAAAAAGCTAAAGCTGCTCTCAGTGAACCATCATTTATCCTTAAACATAAGCCATCTGCAAAAAGGACATAATCAGGACTCATCCTTTATATCTATCAGGCCTCTGGGGCATAAATTTGTGACATCAAGACAGTCATGCTCAAAATTATCAGCTGCCTCAATTTCAGGTAAGGAGTACTTGGATTTAAAATCTGGCAGCATTTCGAAGTAAGGTTCTCTGCTGCGAGAATCTGCTTTTCATACTTAGCCAGTCTTGTGCTGGTCATTTGCTGTCTTTTCATTCCGGTAAGCAGGACCTCAACAGAATGTGGGACCATGACAGTTAAAGGATGGATCATCATTATGCTTTCACATCTTTTGAGACTACTACTGACCGCAGCCACTGATTTAAAACAACTAGGCAACCCAGCAGCAAGAGGATCAAGAGTAATTGAAGAATAAGCCACTGACATTCTGGATTCTCCATACGTTTGTGGAAGAACTAGAGAGAGCATCTCTCTCTCACACTGCAAAATAATGTAAACACTTGGAATAATCAGGAATTCTTCGTGCTGGGGCGTGACGGAGACTTTCTCCCAACTCTAGGAAAGCTTTCATACATTTGTTGTTCCATGAAATCGAATCAGGTACACCTCTGTGTTTCAGCCTAAGTAAAGGCTTTGCCACCAAGGAAAAGTTGTGTTTCCACTATCCACAGTAGCCAACCATTCCTAAAAGATTCTGACTTCTCTACTTTTTCAGAGGGCCCACTCGTAAAATGGCTTCCACCTTTCTCATGACACTTTTCTTGTTTATTTCCCAATGATATGTCCCAAACTTTGGACTTCTTTTTGACATTACTGCAGTTTGCTTAAGGACAATTTATATCCACTCTCAGCTAAATGATTTAGCAAGGCAATGGTATCTTCTAGATTCTCTTGTTTCTGGTGCTATCAAAAGGCATAACTGAATTACAGGGCATGATCAATATCTTCAAATTTTAAGGACTTTCAGTATACCCTTGTGGCACTTGACACGATCCTAATATTTTATCTCAAAACACAAACGAGAAGAGGTACTGGCTATCCTCATATAACAGAATCGGGAAAAAAGTTTACCAAAGAGCTATAACAGTCAACCACTCTGCTGTACATGGAATTTGGTAAAGTATGGTGGCTAGATTCAGTACCACAGGACAACGTGAGAATACATTCTTGTTAATCTTCCTCAAATCTTGTACAATCCTACATTTTTCATTGGGTTTCTGTAGTCTTATCATTGGTGAGTTGCATAGACTCACGCTAAGTTCTTTTAAGATTCCTTTTTTGTATCATGCCCTCAATTATTAGTGTTATCCCTCCTAATATTTCGGGAGTTATGTGGTAAGGTGGTATTCTCAGAAATTCCGCATTTGGCTGGACATTTATGAGGACTGCTTCTATTACTTCAGTTAGTCCAATACCTTTTCCTGTAAAATCCGATACATCTGAGTTTACTGTCTCTCTTAAATCAGGAGATACTTATTTTTCTGTTATCATTGGGTAAATCCCTACTGTATCTTGTTGAGCCAATTTAAAGTCAACATTCTCATTATGAGTGTCGAACTCAACTCCATTTGGAGAACAATAAATTGTGCAATTCATTTTACACAACAAGTCCCTTCCCAATAAATTTACAGGACTTGAATCACAAACAACAAACTGGTGCTTTTCTTCAACTGAACCTATTTTAACAGGAGCCTCTTTTGAGATTGGATTTGTAATTTGCTTCCTTGTAACTCCTCATGAATCTTCTTTCCTGAGAGGGTAGGTCTGGGACTTCGGCTGTTCTATAGTGGAATGGGTAGCTCCAGTGCAATCAGAAAATACACTTTGTAGCCATTTACCTGACCTTCTGCAGATGGCCCACTCTAGTCTACCTCTAAAACTGCCCCAAGCAAGCAATCTGCCTCTCCTCCCGGGCACCATCATTGTGATGTGTCTGAGTCCAAGCTCCCATCATTAAACACGGGAAACGTTTGAACTGCATTTTGGTTTTGCACCTGCAATGCATCTCTGTTTACTCAGGGCAATTGATTTTGATACAATCTTAAGTTACCACATTTTGTTGGGCCATACGGCTTTTGGGCATTGGCATCTTTTGAACTTATCTATTGGTACTTGCACCTGTTGTGCAGGCACATTCAGCATCTCTATTTGGCTTCTTCCATGCATCTGGTTACTGTTTATTCTGTCTGGATTGAGTCTGCACTTGTTCTTCCAATAGTCATCCTATTACAAAGATGACAAGGAGTAATTGGAGATTGTGCTGGCATAAACTTTTCCTTAAGCTTTCTCTGCTTCATTTCTGCTAATCAATGCAATCATTTGCATACTTCATTACCTTATCTAAAGACTTATCCTGCCAACAAATCACATTCTGCTGTATATGCTGACACATTTCTGGCCTCAGACCAAGTGCAAACTGTGAAATAAAGAATTCCACATGAGTAGGTTCAAGATGCATTTGACCCATATGCTGTTGCAATGCCGTCAACAATCTCTCACAATACTCATAGTCTGACTCCTTCACTTCCTGCTGAATTTGAGTCAACCTCACATAATCCCAATCCTTTCAGAAAAGTAATTAACTCATCATAATTATCCATCACGAAATGCAAAAATGTGTTAGTCCAAGGGTCCCTTGTCAGCTCTTCATCTGGGTACTTGACAGCAATTTTGAATTCAGGCCACAAATGGTTTGGAACAACAACGTCAAAGAATGTATTCAAATCATTTCACAACACCTTTGCAATCTTAACAAATCTATCTCTCAAATTGTGTATACCACTGCATAGAGTTCTCTCTTAATTTAGGAAAATTGTTTGTTATGCAAGGTCTTCTCCACTCCAACATACATGAACATACCCTCCACCTGGTACTTCTCATAATGGGTATGCTGTAGCTCCCTCATCATCTGGGGTGTCTGGGGTGGTTTTTGTTTAGTATCAACTGCTGCTGTTTCTACCTGACCTTTCTTGTCATGTTTTCTTGCGCCGCTTAACACCCCCCTAACTCCACCATGTGTGCGCCATATTTAATATATGGCACACCATGGCTGTAGTTAGGGAACTAGTGTCAGAATTTTTTACGCTAGTTCGTCTCTTTGCAGGATTAGCCTAAAAAATGTTGAAGCTAATCCGGCAAAGCACCCAGAGGACCATTGAAACCAATAGGAGCCTCCTTTTAATGCCTGCTCTGAGCAAAATGATGCAAAGAAACCTCTTAGATGTCTTTGCACCATTTGTTCGGCCCCCTTTAATGGGGGAACTCCCCCTTTGCATACATTATGCCTGGCTCAAAAGGCTCCAAAGTAGCGCAATACGTGCATTGCCCCACTTTTTAAACCTGGCATAGGGAAAAGGCAACCTTAGCACTGCCTTAGCATTAAAGAAATGATGTTAAGGCAGCGCAAAAGTGGCGCTAGGCCCTCTGAAATCTAGGCCTTAGTTTCTAATTTGTCAAACTCACTCCATCTGCAGAAACATTTAACCAATTTAGTAAAGTGCAATTGCATTCCTGATGAACTCATCATCTCAATTGATTCATCATCTATCTGTGTCATGAAACCTTTCTGAAAAGAAACACTTTTTGAAATGTCAAAATCATATTTATTTGGCAATTCATTTAATTTATTATGTAATCCTCTTGCACAAATAAATCAATTCTCTTACTTGATCCAATGATCAAGGTCCAAACCCCTCTAATTATTTCTTGGAACTAAATTATTAATCTTAGCACATTCAATGATCTTTCTGTTTCTGAGCCTGAATTAGTGCTCGGTCTCCCTGTGTCCTCGGTCTTTGCACCCTTTCCAGCACCTGCCTCAAGCCATGGAGGAAAAATCCCATCCTCAAACAAGTTAATGTCTCCCTGTTCTGTCTGTACGATGAAGACAAATCACCTTCCTTCTCCTACTGCTTGAATCATGTGTCCATAAAACAGTCTTTGAATTTTGTGAGGTCAGGGTGTATCCTGTCACTGGTGCACCTCCAATAGGTCCTTAACCTACTGTATTTTGGTTGCAATTGATCTGAGCATTTAGTGTATTTGTTACATATCTCTCTACTAGTTGGGCTGCAGTCACTATAGTAACTGGTGCTGGTACAGTCCCTATAGAAGCATTAACACCAGTAGCTATCACTACCCGTACAGTCTCTAATCGAGCTGGCACATTATTAGGTATCACAGATTGTACAGCAAGATGTGCCATAACAGGTTGTGTTACAAAAAAATTAGTCACTGGTAATGGCCTTTCCTTCTAATATATTTGGATCAACAAGCGCTGTAGCCACTGTCACATTATTAGTTATTGTTGCATCAGCATTTGTCACAGGACCCACATGAGGTGGTACATGTGAAGCCAATAATTCATCCAAAGTGTAATCTACCAAATCAGTATCAGAGTCTGATGTTGTTTCATCTCTCGTCTCTTTTTCCCTTGAATCTTTTTCCTTTTGGGCTTCTCGTATTTTTCAGATTAATAATTTTTCTCAATTTGTTATTGCATGGTATTGTCTATCCCTTCCTACTATATTTTTCTCCACTGTTGCTCATCCTGTATTGCATCTGCATAATTTCTCAAAGCTCTTTTTGTTCGTCTTTGGTATTTCTCTCTATCTTTAGAGTGAGCCATCTTCTCCCAGTCACTTAGTGCTTCAAACTGTGTGGGTCTAGGAGGTGGCTTTATCTCAAAAAGTATTTCTTGTAATTTGTCAATCACTCTTAAATTAAATTTACCTCATCTTGGAAAACTTAATGGACCCTCTTTCTCAGTAGCCTTGCACCACTGATGAAGCCATACACATCTGTAACCCTTCCTCAATCATCATGTAGTACACTGACATACCCATAGGAGGTGCAGCTTCACCCTGCCATAATGCAGTAGTCACATCACCTCTCATAAAACGTCTTATAGTGTCGTAGTTTGGACTCTTGCTCTGGGCAAGACTGCTGGTTTAAGGATGACAATACTTATGTTTGTAGGCGACTATGCCTATCCTACAACAAGTTGGAGCTGTTGTCCCAACCCTTCCGGCTCACTAGCAGCACCTCACCAAAAACACAAACATTGAAAGGTGATTTGTGGCAGCCTTTACGCATGGACTCATGAATAAGACATCTCAGGGAATGTTGTGGTTAAACAGAGATTACCCATTTCTCACAGATACATCATGTCTCAACCAAACACAGGCAATAACGAAGATGCAGTAAAGTTTCAATAGTTTTTACTTAACACAACTGCAATCTGCGATATGTTGCATGGGCTGCAATGATTAGGATAATGAACAGTGCAAGAAACAGAATTGTGAAGACAAGAGTCATTATTGCAAAGACCCCCACCACCTTGCAATAGCATATAAAAGACATAAGATGTGTAATATGTCCTAATACCATAATATGATAGGCCTAACCTCCTACATAAAGGAGAGCTGGGTTTGCTAAACCTAATCTGCCAATGCCATGTACCTGAGAGGAACCCCCAACCCTTGTTACCTTGAAATTAGGTCTCTATCTCAGACTCCGCAGGGACACGAAGACTGGGTCAGCGTCAGGACGACGTGCAGCATCGATATCAGCGATGGTGGCGATGCCCTCTGGTCGTAATCCCTCTGATTATCTGTCTAAAGTGCAATGTATTTATACACATCTACCAGGACCCCTGACGTAGGTGTGTTCCCAAACAATAGATAACAGACATGCTTGGGGCAGCAATTATTATAAACAAATCCCTCGAAAGTATAGAGAGGGAAAGTCCCTAAGTGTGAACACCTACTGTTTGTTTGTCTTTGTCACTTGATCTTGACGCCTTAGCGCGGTGGCACTGATAATGCAAAGCATAACAAGTGGCCTAACTATAAACAAGACAGCCATATCAGATGAATTAAATAATGAAATGGGCTAAGACTGAGCAAGCTAAGTAGGTTAAAAGTCACTAGGTGACATGGGCACGAGTCTGCAAGCCAAAGGCTAAGCTAACTCCTGTTATCCCATTAAAACAAACTAGGATTCACTACAATAGCTTTGAAGAACCTCATTATTCTGAATCTAAATCAGAATCACGAATGCTGAATAACAAAATATAATTTTTAAATGTTTTAAATTGTGCTCCATAAATGTTAAATTCAATAAGCCTTTTTCCCAGTCTCAACAGGAATCTGCAAACCAATCAACCAGTCACTACAGGATTTTCCCCGCAGCTCAACTATTCTCAGCGTGGCGTTTCACACCAACCATCCAATACCAGCGTTACACAATATGATATAACAATTTGCTCCTTGCAGTAGCTCACCCTCCTTTACAATGTCTTCATACGCACACAAAGCTTAAATTCTACAATTCTAGGAAACATACAGTAACATTTATTGTCTGCTTTTTCTTAAGAAACCAAAGAACAATCCAACAATTGGAATTTTAAGGTTTCCACATCTTCCAAATTTTCTATCAAAAACAATTTGTGCACACAAAACAATGAAATTGTGACCAGCAGGAAATCACCCAATCAATGTAGTGTCATCTTTGCTCATCAGGCTTCACCAACACTGATCAAAATTAGGACAATCACAAAATATTTGTTACTGTCCCTATCTCAATTGTGCAGTCAATGATATCTCATGACTCACATTTCAAGTCATTAAAAGACAAGACAATCAGTAAATTAAATATTTATCTAGTTATCCCAGGACCCTGCACTACCTCTTAGTCCGATAACTCTTTATCTTTTTCTTCAACTAAAGCACACAAGCATCAGCAATACAGTTGAAAATATCTACAATAATTCTGCAGATCACAATTAAATGTGCAATCATAAATCACAGTAATAACCACATGTGCAAGGCATCTCCCTATTGATACTCACATCCAAAACCAGGAAATCAGCAATCTGCAACTGCAACCCACAACTGCTTCAAACACTGCACTCCAACAATCTTTGAACTCAGGCTTTGGGCAATGGGCATTTATCTTATCTTGGGGCACTTTTAAATTTTTGCATTTCTTGTTTTCTATTGCCTAACCATAACTCTGCTACCAACTTTGTTGCAGCAGTTTTAACACTGCCTCTGGGGACTATTGGGAACCTTTGGAAACATGAAGTTTCTGCACCTCAACCGAGCCTCCGAGGAGGATCTTTGAGGCAGATGCTGAGGGAAAAATAACTGCATACGTACAAACTAAAAACATTCAAATTGGTTTGATTGTAGTCAATAATGAGAGTTTTAATTCTATTTCAAAGTTGTATTAAATCACTAGTTCATCAATTTCTTTATTAATAAATCAAATCTCATCGCAATTACAGAACAGAGCATGTAGTGTCCCATACAAATTGAACCCCTATTCTAATCTAATTTGAGAATGGAGAGAGAATATCATAAAGAGTTCTCATCTCAGATGTAAAAGCATATAGACTTCGAATATAGCTTCCCATAAAGAGGAGACCTGAGAATGTTGGTCAAATCTTTCAGAAAAGTTAAAGCAAGATAAAAGTCAGTCTCAGAGTGAATCCAAGACACATCAGCAAAGATAATAAGTCAGAATGTGTCAGAGTCAGAGTGCTCTCTCTCAAGGAAAGAGTCTCTCTAGCAAAGCATGTCTATAGAAAGAAAAACCATTAGTCCTCCAGAACCCCATCTTAGTCGGGGAATATTTATACAATTATACACAATCCATCAATATTGCATTTTTCTGTTTTTAAACAGCTGGCATGTATTTATACCTCAAATAGGGTAGAAGGTAGCACTGTGGTGGAGATAGAAAATGAAAAAAACAACAACACTGAGACAGAGTGCTTCAAGTAATAGGATCCAACAGTGCTTCATTGTCAAAAATGTTTACCAAGGTAGTTAAAAGGACACCAAAGGTGTAAAATTTTGGAAACATATGCATTACAATTGTGGGGGTCTGAAATTCAACAAGAACCTGGCTAGTGGCAATACATGGAAGACTCAGAGTAAAAGAAGGAAAACATATTTCAATTGACAAAAAAAAACATTTAACAGGCAGATTATAATTATTATTTTTCCCAGTGTACCATATGATCAGAATGTATCAACTGTGCTCTCTGGACAAGATTTATAAGGCATCAGTTAATCAAATATTGCAACTGAGGTGTGCTGTGACACCTGAATTACAACACACCTAAGTTACCATCAACTAATTAGAAAGAAACCAGGTCATTTGTCATTAGAAACAAAGGAAGATCTTTCTCTTGACTCTTCCCATTTTCCACATTTGATTGAGCACAACATTGCAACACTACAACCTCTTGGCAAGATAACACTCTTGGTTTTCATTTGGATGCTGGTAGCGCTTTGGTCACTCGGATTCATTCTTTTTGAACAGCTGTTTTTATCAGTTCAATTGACACACAAATAAATTGCCTGTTCACTTGGTTAAACAATATGGTCTAGTAGAGGGGATATTTATAAACAAATGCATGAATCACTGCAACACACCACTCTTTTTTTAACTATAGTTTGAGAGATACCAAAGTTTTCAAGCTTTGTTACAAAAAAACACATCTTTTCAAAATTTACCAAGATAAAGTACACTTTAAAAAGAGAAGCTGTGTTCCCTACCAAATTCTCTTCCTCTTGAACTCACATCTATAAGAAGCTTATTCAAATGCCATTATTTGTCTCTGTTGTAAAAGGGTCTGGAGATTGTACTGTTTTGTTAATCACTGCAATTATCTTTTAAAACAGTGCTAGGAGACCTCTAGGAGTAGTACGTGCTTAAAAATGCAGTAGAAAGTTGTTATCATATCAATCAGAACAATGACCAAGAACTTGCAACAGGTAGTAGGGGGGTTATAAATTTAGGTTAGGCAGGGGTTACATATTTAGGTTAGGATGGGGGTGTCTACCAAAATTCTGTAGATTCTGGGCAGAAATAGGACTAATGGGTAAGATTTAATCTGCTTTCTTAAATGCAAGAGGAGAGTCTCAGTGCTATGTGGAGTTTTTCCATAATATGAGGGCATACATTGGGAAGGCCTTTATTTGAGGATGTTATTTTTTGGATCCTAAATCTTGCATGTATTTGGCTCCATGTATAGTGGGTGTCACACATTTCTTTTTTTCATTTCTACAAATGAGTATGCTTTTTTATGTGGACATGTAGATGACGTAATAGTCATTCAACATTATGCATGCCTGAAAAGGTTTGGGGCAGCACTGAGCTGAGAAACTGCAAATCAGTGTTTAGGTCAAGGAATTTGACATGGTGAGTGATTAAGGAGGATTGGCCATCCATGATCTATAAATAGAGTCATGCTATAGGAAGAGCCAGGATGGGATCTGATTAAATGAGCTATCACCAAATAAGAGAACTAACTCCATTTTGATCTGATTAAAATAGCCAACATCCACATGCACATGAAGGAGAAGGAGGCATTCCATCACTGAATATATATATATTGAGATGACTTTGTATATCAGATGTGTAATTAAGGTTTTCTACAACTATAGAGAGGCTGGGGCTGTTTGAAGCTGTATTTTTCCAACATATGCAAAGCTCTTTGCTAATCTCATGAAGACCGCTAAATCCATCATGAATTGTTTGGTTCCTGGAAGCTTTGGCAGTGTGTTGTAGGCTACTTCATGGATCACAGCTCATGCGCTTATGTCTTGAGTCACTGTATTTTTTGTATTTGTATGTATGTATGCTTACAGTATTTCAAAAGCAAAAAGTAGCTAAAAGGCTGCAGATCCCTGTACATGATCAAGGACAAGTATAAAGTCAACATGTAATAGGAAAGGAAGTTGGGCTGTGGATGGTTAATGCATTGTTTTGTATTGTTAAAGAGGTGAATCTTCAACTCTTTTCTAAACTGGAGCAGCATTGGGGTGGTACTAATGAATATAGAGATGTCATTACAGATCCTGGGTGAATAAAAGGAAAATGCCTGCTGCCATGTTTTTTTCTTTTATAGGCTTCTTAGTCTGCAGTCTGATGGTGTCCTGGATGTAGGTGTGTCAAAGACTACCAGAGATGGCAAGCTTATGTGCTAGATAAACTCATGTGCTGGTCGTGATGGCTTTGTATGTGGTGCAGCAGTTTTTAAAAGTAGTGCAGGCTACCAAGTGAGCCAATGGAGTTCCATCAGGATGAGGTTAATGTGATTATATTTATTCAGGTCCTGGATGAAATTCATTGTGGCATACTAAGGACAATGATGAGTGGGACGTAATGGAGAAGGGCATTACGGCCATCCAGTTGTGAGAGAATAAGGGCTTGAACAGACATTCTGAAGTCACTTTGTGAATAAAATGGTTTGTCTTTCTTTAGAAGAGAAACCTGGTACAAATAAATCGTTTTTTTATGTCTTATCATGGAGCATGAGCACCAGACCTACTCCCTGGTACTAGTTGTTCAGAAAAAGGCCACTTTTCTTCTCTAATTCCTCTGAGAAAGACCAAATCAATTTCTCTTTTTTGATTGCTTTGCCATGTTCCAGCAGCCCTTGAATGCACATCTCTGTGGTTTGCAGAGAACAGTGAGATTTGTGAGTCAGCCAATGCACACCACATCAACAGATGCCCGAAGTACCCAAAAGTACCCTGGAGGTAAGTCAATTTTCCAACTTGCAGAACAGGAGAAGGAGTCTTTAGAGAATATGGTCTGTCTTAGTTAGAATTCATATACTTCTGCCGGATCCCAAACATAGAGTGGAGCTCAAGCAGTGAGCTGCTCCTGACAAGCCTCAAAGCTATCATGTATCATGCTAAAGATCATTTGGGAGAAGAATATAAGCCATACTGTTCAGTCAGTAATAATTCAGCTGTTCAACTGCAAATTACCCCTGATATTACATCACCCATCTTCTAAAATGTAATTGGTAATATCACTGTAACATTTGCAGTAAAATTATTGATGAGAAAACTGTGCAGGGTGAGGGTGAGAGTTATAGTTGCATTAGGGCACACGTTATAGTTACATGAGGTAACTATAACTATAACAGCTGAAATTCTATGGTTGGCACAGTCCATGGTCCATGCCCAGTTATCTCATCAATACCTTTACTGTAAGTATTACATTGATGTTATTGTGTAATGCCATCCAGCGGTTTGGGTTGCAGGCACGTGTAAAGCATCTATGGAAATTAAAATAGGAAACATTTGTCTCTCCTTTTTCTCAGCCCCACTTGATGGATCACCCCAAAAAAGTTAAATGCACAACAAGACCCAACTTGACACTTTTCTTTTCGAACCGTTCATGAAGATTCTTCAAATGGCACCAAAGATTTAGTCAAGTCAAAACAACACTTTTTCTATGGAAACTAGGTCCTAACTATAGCTACCTACTGGTAACTGAAACTAGATGTACAAGGTGTGAGCAATATGCAGATAGAATATAGCAAACATCACAGGTGTGCACAAGTCCCTCTCTTATTTGTACTTTTTATCAAGATTTGTCACCAAAGTGATGTTATCACCAAAGTTACCAAAGTGCACACAAGCCCTAATATTCCTGAGGGTCATATATTGCTAAAATATGACAATGATATGTTTGTCTTCATGTCACCAGATCTGTAGGAGTTTGCAATTTACAACATTAAGACAAAGGGGATTCTGGTTAATTACTTGATATACAATCTTGATATTAAAACAGTTGCTACTTGTTCTGTTCTTTATCTAGGGATCCAGGTGAGCAACCAAGCATCCTCCATGTATCAACTCAGTTATGCTCACTTGCTAAAAAAGGGTTAAGGAGGGTCAAGCTATGTCCTAATATTCACATCTCAAATGTGTGATGAATAGACTTAATTAAGAGGGTCACTGTCCCACAGTGCCTCTTTTTGTTTCAATATCTCCCTTGGGTACTACAGTTATCATTTTTGTCAGATTAAATAGTGTCATTTTACTAGGTAGGAAGGTTTCTGTGGATTGCCGGTAGGACACTGTGTGCCCTGTTAAAGAAGGATGACTGGATATTACCTGAGAATAAAATGACAGCTTTTGCTTTTTTCTTCAGGGATTGGTAATTCTGCAACTTTGCAGTCCATGCCTCATGGTATTTTACAGGAAATGGCACACAATCCTGTTGGGAGAAAATGTTCCTGTAAATTCAAAACTTTACCTTTTGGGAATAAGATAAAATGAATGAGTTTATGAGCTCTCTGTAGTGGACATATTCAGTGGATGAAAAAAGTTGAAAAAGTCAATGAAGTAAGATATGTACCCCATTAGAATAATCAGAATATAGCCAAGGAATCCAAGAAGGGGGTACGCCTGAATTAGATCTTTTGTTTAATTCCCTAAAATATTCTTAAACAAGTCTATATTATAAGAATGCAGTGTAAATGTTTGGAACTGCATAGGTATGTCCATGAGTTTAAAAATAAAAATACTGGTTCCCTTACGTTAAATGACATCTTCTGGGCCCTCACCTGAAGGGATCATCTCATTGGTATATAACAGACGACTCTACGCTGAGATATTTTGGCAATGTGATTTGAATATCCAATTGACTTACACAGATTGGGATAATATCAATATTAATATGCACCTTCTCATAGTCAATTTGAATATTCAACATAACTCCTTAGAAAGTACGTAAAATGTATAATAGGTAAAGCAATCTATGTACTAGATATAAAGAAATATAGGACCTTGATGGACATGATATAGCACTGTCTTGAGTAAAACTTTGTCTGGTCAACTAAACATGACATCCTTAGTGATGCCCAAGGCATACAATTCACTATTGATCTGTATGAGAACAAAGTGTGTAGTCCACAGGTGGTAAGGGGTATTTGTTGTTTATTCATTGCCAAGATTTTAATTGCCATCAACTAAATACCATGCACCTGGGAATAATTTTTTACAACCACATGAGATGAGTCATCTTTCTTTTGCCAATCCTTCCTGTGTATTAATTAACTGCCTGACAAAAGTGTTATGTGATGAAATGCATCATTTTTAATTGTTTATTTTAAAAATGTCCCTTTAATAAAAAATATATATATATATATTATTGTGTAATATTTTGTGAATTCTTAATTAATTAAGAAAAATTGGGGAGTGTTATCTCCAAAAATATTTTCTGATATATAGAGAGTACCTCAGCTTGAAAACGTGTCATGTGCATTGATTCTTATAACTTTTAGCTCACAAAAATCTTTATGCAATCTTACAAAAAATGTCTTTAAGGAGCCAATTGCCTATTATTGCATTATACATATAGCCTCATTTACAAGCTCCTTGTGCTGCATCATTTTCTTTGATACAGCAGTGATGCCATCATTGCTTTACACTGCTCCATATTTACAAACTGATGCATTGATCCTAATGCATCAGTTTGTAAAGGCTTGTGCCACTTTACCTGCACCAGGTATAATGAATGCAGGGTAGGCTTTCCCATGCAAAAAAAACACGTAGAACTAACACAGCGAAATTTACATACTTTCACTGTGTCTCACTACGACTTCACTTTTAACTCCTTCTCAGACCAGGCATAAAATTGGCACAGGGCTTTTTACAATGGGACTCTCCTCTCTGTTTTGAACATCTGCAATGCATCAATTGAGCACCAACAGATGCATCACAGTTTCTGACACAACCATCGGAACATGCGACATTTAGCTCTGTATTGTAAATACAGAATATCCATGGAATTTTTAGGGGATTTGTGGCAGACACACAAAATCTGATGCATCGACTCTGATGACTCCATTTCTTATAAATGAGGCCCATAGTTTCTTAGTCTATTTGGCTTAGATGTCTCTGAATATGTTTTTTAACTTATTACATTTGAATAAGCAGGGTAGTACTATTTAAATTTTTTATCACCTTCATACCTTTGGCACTTCACAATTCTTACCTTATTTATTTCTTTGTTGCTCTGGAGTTGTATCAATTACATCATATCTTATTTTGCACAAATTCATATTTGTCCTCTTGCTGCCACATTTGGGAATCTAGCATCTTGGAATCTCTTTGTATGCTTCAGTTGGAACTGTGAGGTATATTTAAAAGCCCCTTGCGGCACACTAGTGTAATTTTTTTAACACTAATATGGCGTTAAGGAGGCAATTTTCCTGTGCCATATTGACAAAGTGGAGCAATGAATGCATTGCAGCACTTTGTAAACCCTTGTGTCACATTATACCTGTGTCAGGCATAATGTATGCAAGGGCGTTCCCCCGCAGGGAGGCCTGAAAAAATTGTGCAGGGAAAATCACAACATTTCACTGCCCCACTTGATCTGTTATTTTTAACGCCTGCTCAGAGCAGGCGTTAAAATGATGCACCATTATTAACTTATACGCCTCCCTGTGCTTTGCTGCACTAGCATCAACATTTTTGACGTTGGTGCAGCAAAGCGCTGCAATAGCATAAAAAATTCTGATGCTATTCTGCTAACGACCGCCATGATGCACTGTATTATAAATATGGCACAACCATGGTGTCTTTAGGTGGTGGTAGGGGGACACAAGACATGTGGGGCATCAGGACAGATGCACCACTGTCTTGTAAATCTGCCACTGTATTCTTTCCTCAAAGAATTCATGTATTTCATTAGATAGGAATATGTTTAAAAAGTCACAGTTCCACAACACATGAAGACATTTCTTGTCAAGATTAACATACAATCTGCCAGAAAAACATGCAACAACAGCCTTCAGAGTGAAGAATATTTTCCAAACACATGACATTTTCAAAAATATACATGATTCCACAACATAGAAACCTAAAATCCTTATCATCCACTCCAGTAAGTTCACAAACTATAAAGAGACGCCAAATGTACACTCTACAGTCCAACGCAATGCATTGTTACTCAAAACTCCATTGATAATCAATAAATTATCAAAAACTACTCCAAAAAATCATCAAGATAGTTGAGAGCATATTACACTAGTGTTGGCTGATGCATAGCTTGCACATGCCTGCGTTGCCTCACCACTCCGTCGCTGCTCACACAATCATTCCAAGTTCAAATGTTACAACACTTCATCTGTAACTTTTTCTGTCAACACAGATTATTTTCACTAGCTCAACATCCTACAGCTGCTAAAAACAACTTTGTCTGCTTTCTCCTAAACCCTCACATAATGCCAAATAGCTAAATGGACACTATACTCTCCAACAGTATTAACTCATTCCAACAGTACTGCATTTCAAGATAAGCGAAATGTCAGTGATGAGAACGGTGCTCAGTCATAATCTTCTTTGTTCATATTCTCATATTTTGTCAAACTATTTTGTATTTATGTGAATTTATAGAGCGCGCTCCGGCCGTAGCATCGAAGTGCTAAGCGAAAAGAGATGCAAGTGAGAGCAGAGAGGGATGGAAGAGCAACAGCAGCTTCTCAGGGGCAAGACGTTATAGGGCAAAAAGCCATGTTTTCATCTGTTTCTGGAAAGGCATGAAAGTTTCCACTTTCCTGATACGGAGTGTGAGAGTATTCCATAGCTTAGGTGCTGCCACCGAAAAAGCTCTGTCACCCCATTTAGATTTCCTGCAACGGGATACTGAGGCCAGGTGGAGACTGGTGGATCTTAAGAGGCGACTAGGCACATATGATCTTAAAGTGGTGCACTGGTACTTGGAGCCCTGGGATTGTAGACCATTGTGAGTGATCCAGAGAGCTTTAAAGAAAATGCGCTTCTCCACAGGTATCCAATGCAGCCTCCTAAGACTTTCACTGGCAGACTCCGCCCGCAGAATTTCCAACACCAGGTGAGCTGCAGTGTTCTATGTGAGTTGTAGCTTGTGAAGAGAGTCTTGGTTGATATTCAGCATCAAGGCATTGCAATAGTCCATTTAGATATGACTAAAGCAAGTTTCACTGAAATCCTAAGATCCTTCAGGATGAAGGATAACATTTTCTGGAGGGTTTTAATCACCCACAAACAGGTTGTAATAGTATGGTTCACCTGTAGGTCAAAAGACATGGCACAGTTGAACAAAATCCCTAAAGTTCTCACCACCAGTAATGGAGCAGGCAGGTCACCACAGGATTGTGGCTACCAGCGCAAGCTCCACAATGAGCTGTTAGCGCCAAAGAACAAGACTTCAGTTGGCTCACCGGCCCTGATCAATTAGCCTAAAAGATGGGTCTTGCTTTAAAACTATATATATTAAGCTGAAAATTCAGGGTAACAACTAGTAGTTGGAAGTATAAAAGCCAATTCTTTCTGTGATTTTCTTTTAAAAGCCATATGAAATTAAATCAGACATCAATTGGTTACCTATTTTAGAAACAGTTGTTGGAAGACTAAAATGAGAGACATTAAAAACATATGCTAAGGAGAGTAGGAGTGCTGTAGACTGATTAACCAATAACAGAAAAGGGGGTGTAAGTGTTATCACCAAGGCGTCCAAGTTAAAGATGGCTGTACTGTATTGTAGCACTTCAACAGCACTTCAAACAATTTGTGGAGGTACTGAAGAGCAGTGCCAGACAAATAGAATACATCATGGAGACAGTGCATGGCTGGCAGAATGTTATATTTGTTGAGAATGGGAATGAACCATTCTTGGTGACATATGTGGGTTGGAAGAAATATGTTATTCTCTTTTCTTGGGTGCAGCACCCCTATGAAATACTGAGGTATATTTTTCCTAAATGTGTGCATTACGTTTTTGTTTGATCCCATTTGTGCATGAGAACATATTGGGTCATTTTCCCAACTGCAAGTTATAACATTTTCCCAAGAGAGGTGTGGAGTGGTGTGGGCAGGAGGAGGCTGGTGTGGGGGCACTTCAGGCTATCCTTCACTGGTAACTACTAACAAGTTAACCCTGCAGTAGTTCTCTCCACTTGTTACTGATACATATCCCACTAGACTCACTGTGGAGACCACTTTCTGCAGTATTTACCTCTATTCCACTGAAGGTTGACCTGAAATCACTCTAGAGGTGAAACACATCTCTTTTCTGCCTGCCAAAGATCAGAGAAGAGCTGAACTAAGAATTAACAAAATGAGACCTACCAAAACTATGCCATGTTTGTATCTTACCCAGAAGGAAGAAAGCAGAGTAAATTTCTTTTCAGCACATTATCTCTTTGACATCCTAAAATGCCATTCTACGTTAAATAGGAAAGTGAAAATAGCCTGGTAGGAAATTGTAGAAGGATAGGAGGATGGCCCACAAGCAAACTAGAAGAACAAGGGTCGATAGTAGTTAAATATTGACATTGGGTTCTTTTTCTCCCAGGCCAACATGGACTAAGTGCTTCATCTCTTACCTTTGCATCTACAAAGTGCCAGCCTTGCTAGGAATTTTCCATTGCACAATAAGGTTGGTGCATGTCTGCTGTTGTAACCATGATGGCAACATGGGTGAGTGGTGGCCAATAATTGAGTTGTTTTGCACCACATAGTTCCAAGTTAGCAAAACAATGAGAGCAACGGTAGAGCAATCATAAGTGTGCCATGCACTTCTTGGGATTTCAGACCTATCTTTTTGACCCATCATACTTCAAGAAAGTACCTGGCAAACCATAACATTCCTTCACTACTGTCACCAGCCAACCTTACTTATTTGTTTTAAATTAATGTCTAATTCCACCCAAAAAGAAAAAAAATATTGATGTGTTTTCACCTCAGCAATGTATTGCATTCCCCATCAGACACAAGCCAATAATTTAAAAAAAGTATCATCTATAACTAGTTCCTGAGCATTTCCAACCAGAATTCCATGCTATTCACTCTTTATGAGAAAGCAGAAAGCAACTAATATTGTACTCACAGTGACTCTTTGAACGAAGCTTCCAGCAGTTATTGAAAAACATGTCATTGCTGCTCTGCTGACATTCACAGCTGACAGGGAAACTGGGTTCATGGCACAAACTGCCACCTTCCTCCACTGGGTCTTCAGAGATCCAAATAGGCCAAACAGGGAAGGGGAGATAGCATGGAAGACAGTGGTCTGTCAATCACCTTTCACTGCAGGCCTTGGGTCTCTGAAGGTTAAGAGCAGGCAGAATATCAGTGCCTGCTCAAACTCCAAGTTTGAAACTTGTTTTTTACTGACTCCATAGTTAACAATACTGCATAACATTCCCTAATCCCTTAAGTGTGGAGGATGAACCACTCATGCCCTCCACACAACTTTACCACTGCAAAGGGCGCAAATGTTTTGTCTTCCTGCTTAAGGGAAGAAACCCTCATGGTACTCTCATCAGAGGGATTTCCTTTTTATAAACGTAATTTGAGCTGTGAGGGAAGAGGAGATTTGTCCTTTTATCCCAAGATGTTTTTTCATTGCAGTGATGTGCACCATGGCATCTGCACTGATTGCACTGCTTCGGAAAGTGAAAACAGCTGAAGCCTATAGGCTCTGGGTGCTGTCACTGTAATAGGGCACATGTCATTCCCTTAAGCACAAATGACTATTGGAAAGATACTATGTCCCCTATTTAATAGTACCTCTCCCTATTGCATACCTGCTTGGGAATCACTTCAGGAGAGGATCTCCAAACGGGATTTACCCCCATACTGCCCTCTTGGAGAGTACAATGAGCTCACTAGACACCTGGGCTGATTTTATTAATATAAAACAATGGGATGAGAACCAGTCCGTCCAGCCCTTAACTGTAACTCCTCCCCAAAAAGCCCAAACAGTCTTTCTGCCTCCTGGGGACAGATTGGGGGATGTATCTCAATCTACTTTCCCTGGGGGGCAGAAAGGTCATGAGTGCTATTTTATGTATATAGAAAATGGGATGGGGACTGTCTTTCCAGACATCAGGCTGCACCTCGTCCACACACAGCTCCTACATGATTTCTTCCCGCAGAGGGCAGTTTGAGGAAATGTATCCCCGATCTGCCCTCACCCTGGGGCATAGACTTTCTTATTTATTTATATAAACTAATAATGGAGTTGGTTCCAAGGCATAGAGCTGTACCCCAAAGGCCCAACAGTCTCTATGTCCCCTAAGAGGGCAGAAGGTCCACTAAATGCAACAGGTGGAGTTAAAAAAACACGGTGGGGTGCATCCCTTCCCAGCACTGAGCAATACCTCCAAAGCCCCACCCCTAAAGCTCCATCAGCCACTCTAGCCTCCATGGGCCAGGCAGGAGGATTTATCCCCAATATGCTCCTTAAATGTAGGCAGAAAGCCCATTAGATGGATGTCGAAGATATACTTTGTTTTATGAAAAATAAATGGGGCGGGGACCAGCCCATCCAGATATCAGGCCAATAGTTCACAGGGCATATTGGAGATTTACACCAAATCTGCACCCCCACTGATAACGCCCTAAATTTCTTAGATAGCAACCATTTAGATGTCAAGTGCAGGAAATTGTGATTCTTTGGGCATAGTTTTGACATATGGGTTGGCAGGGACAGGGTAGCTCATCCATTCCATCTTCCTCAGGTGACCATGAAATGCACAAGCTTCCTTCCTGCTCTTTTTTATCTATTAGATTTTACAATATCAATTGTGGTATGGGAGATAAACAATGTTTTCAGCTGCAGCTCATTTGATGTTTTTATACAACAAACAAATAGTATATATTCCTGCAATCAGAAGATTCTGACAGCTATAAAGATATATTACATATGTAGATCAGCCATAAGGGCAAAAAATTGCATTTGGAAACATTGTCACCTATTTCTATTTTTTCCTACTTACTTTCATTTCTTTATGATTTCAACAGTTATTTTCTTTGGGAAAGCCATCAGTGATCTACATCCCTTGTAGAATTCGGAAATGTATATATTTCCAGGTTCCCCGTATGGTTTTCACTTAAGTTTAATTACAAACTGCCAATTGGTAGAAGCTACAAATATAAAAAAAACTTGACTACATCATAAAAAATAGCAAAAACTGTGGTAAAAAATAGGGTTGTTTTACAACTCAGGGGCCTTTATTAAGAGTTTGGTGGGTGGCAGAGGCCACCCACTAAACTCTTTGATTCAGAAAACCACCACTTTGGTTTTCCACCTGCTGGCCTTATTATGAGTTTCCCGCTGGCCCAGCAGGAAACTCACCACAACATTGACGCTGGCTCACATTTGAGCTGGCGGCAGTGTTGCCATGCTTTGGGTTCGACAGGACCCATCGCGCTTTACAGTGCCTGTAATTCGGGCAGTGAAAAGCACAATGGGGCTGTCTATGGGGGCTCCTGCACTGCCCATGCTAAGTGCATGGGCAGCGCATATGCCCCCATGGGGCCCCCGTCACCTGATCTCCACCATCCTTTGCATGGCGGTGGGACTGCCGTGCAAAAGCCAGCGGAGATGGAAGTTGTCATCTCCAGGGCAGCATTGCTTGTAGCCCTACCCTGGTGGATCAAGACCACTGGCACCGCCAGGCTTTCGACTGCCGGCAACCTGGCGGTGCCCAGTGTTCAAACCGTGGCAACTCCGCCAGGGTCATAATGTGAAGGCAGGACCACTGCTTTGGCTGCTGTTCGACTGCCACCACGAACCTTCTGGTCCCAGGACCACCAGACTCGTAATGAGCACCCGAGTGTTACTGAGAGCTGGAAAGAGGTGACCTTGGCACAGCAAATCTTTTGTTGATGCCATTGGCAGAAAAAAACACAACTCATTTTCCTAAAACCAAATCTAAATTTGGCTAAATTTGGGCTTTTTTTCTTAGTTTTTTCCATGGGAATTCACAGACTCTGGGTATCTTTAGAATCTCCAACATGTGGGGGAAAAAGTGTGCAAATTCAGACTGGGTACCTCTTGTGGAAAAAAGTTATGAAGGCTTAAGTGTGAACTTCCCTGAACACTCAAAAGTGTTTTTCAATTAAGTTGAAACCTCAACACATAAGTAGTTAAGGGAGTACACAGATTATAAATATAAAGCATTGGTCACCAGATGCATACATTTAAATATGGAAGACACCATTTGACAATGCAGGGGAGTAGGATCAAGTGAGCAAACATATCTGAATATAATTTGCAAATTAAAGTATTAAAGTATAATTGAAACATGTAATGGCCTGGAAGTGGTAAAACAAACAGTAAGTGTATTTGAAAAAGGCCTTGGGCAAACTATGTATTATTTTAGAAATTAAGAGCAAAGCTAGAAAATGCATGATCTATTCATCAAGAGTATATAGGAAAATTTGGTGAGTGGTTTTGATTTGTTATGTTTTCGAGAACTGTGCACACGCACATTACAATGCAATAGGATTGGCACAGTTTTGAAAAAAGGGCAGTGGCTAAGAGTTGTTTTAATTGTCGCCATTAAGTTAGTCACCATTATGGACAAATTATCAAAATTACCACTCCACGTATCTCTTGGGAAGAATAATTCCTAATCGCCCATACATTTTTGCACTCTTTGAACAACCCTTACCTCTTAACTGCACACTCTTTGGTTTGAGCAGTTCTTTATAAACGTTTATGAATGGTCCAAACATTTTTAGGACAAAATTGTTTTAGGAGGCAATACAGGGCTAATGGAAGAATGAGATCTGATGGTTAAAGAGATAAGAAAGATTGGAGAGATGCAGTGGAATTAAAAACTAAAAAAAAATGGAGCTCAGAGTATAACACGGATAGACTTTGTAATAGTGGAACATACTTTTTTAGCGAAGTAGAAGAGAAGAAGACATACATAGGTCTGAAAAAGGAAACGGTTACCTCTTCAAATATGGTACCGAGTTAATAAGAATTCTTCATCTGCAGCAAACCATTTTTAAATATCATTTATACACAAACAGTCATTCTGAATAATAGGTTTGCACACAGTAAATGTCAGGTCCTTAAATCATAGGAGGCCTGAGCAGCAAGGCAGAGAAGGCTTCGTCACAGTTTAAACGTCAGCCTTCCATTAATAATGTGCATGTTTATAAATCTCATAGAGGCTAGGAAACCCAGGTCTGCAGTGTTTGTGAGGATGACGCACACAGTTTCAGCTGGCACCAGCTTTAACCAGGATCAAGCAGGCCTTTTACCCCAACCTATAGTGTGTAGGAGCGACGGTGCTACACGAGAATTCCTAATGTCAAACTCTTCAAATGCGGCACTTAGCATGTCGAGTTTTCATCAGTAGAAATATATGTAAAGTGTCAACTCCACTGGCTAAAAACACTTGGGGCCAGATGTATCAAAATGTTTGCGATCGGGCCGTTCGCGATTGCAAAAATGCATTTTGGTATGTATGAAGTCCAATTTGAGGTTCGGTAACTTGTTACCGAATCACAAATTGGATTGCAACTACATACCGATTAAGGATTTGGAAGGGGCGTGTCAAGGCCGTCCCTTCCTAATACCGAATCGCAGTGGTATGAATGATTGTTTTGTGACCGTGAATGCAGTTGCAAAATAATCGCAGTTATCACCAATTTCAAATTGTTGGTGACCCATTCGCAAGTGCATGCGGAAATTTTTTTTAAGAGCAGGCAGTGGTCCTTCGGACCACTGCCTGCTCTTAAAAAACTGAAAAGAAAAAGTTAAATTTTTCTTTTTTTAACGCATCCTCTTTTCCTTTAAGGAAAACGTGCTGCATTGAAAAAAAAGATAGATTGCTTTATTTAAAAGCAATCACATACATGGTGGTCTGTTGAGGCCAGCAGGCCACCATCCCTGTGAATTTAGCCATTTGCAATTACTCCCAAATTGTGACCTACTTCATGAATATTAATGAGGTAGGTCCATTTGCGAGCCCTTGTTAATCGCTACGTGAAACTCCTGCTTAGTTTGGAAAATAATAAGTGCTGGGGTCCAAAAGTTTGTTCAGAAGACCGCGTCGACAATACGAATATCGGGGCTGTTGAATACCAAGGCTGTGTAGTTTTGAGTCCACCTTATTCCTCTTTTATCCACTACCAATGACCAGACCCTTACTGTCTCTTTATTTCACTCTTGCATGTACTTTTTCCCGTTTGCTTTCTACTATCTTCGCAGTTTTTTTCCACAAATCTCTTCCCCTTTCGTCACTACTTTTGTGTTTTTCTCTTTCTTGCTTTAGATGCAAGTCTGAGGGGGAAATATAAGTGCAAGTCCCCAAAAATGAGTGCAGATGTGCCCCACCTGTTGCAAAGGTTAGGCTTTTCTGGAAGGCAAAATGTAAGGCCAACTCACAATGCAGCTATGCAGGCACCTCAGAAATGTTGGTGCTACTGGTTTATCCCAACGTAGTGTAACTCCATTAATTACATAACTCATCCTTCACCATCCCAAAGCTGCAGGGCTCATCTTTGTCTCAAACCAGCCATACATATTCTACCCATTCTTCCATCTCTAGACCTTTGTTCTCCTTGGCGATTTCTTTCACCCAGTCTTTCTTTAATGTTGTTCCTTTGTCACACTATTAACAGGAGATCTTGAAATTCTAGCTCTTCACCTTGATTCTCTCCTACGTGCTGTTTACATTCCAATCGACATAAGCATTCTGGTACTGTAGTCTAAGTTCCAGGACAGTACTTCTCAAATAAATCAATTTCAGTTTATCTTTGATCACGATCATTTAATATTCTGGTTACAAAGGGAATGTTGTTGCTATCTATTCCCTTTGAAGGTTGAGCACAACATCAATACCTATTGGACTGACATCTATTGTAATAATGTGGGCTTAACTAGCACACAACGACTCAGATCAGCGGTCCTTTTCAAAACTGAAAAATCCTTTTCACTTTCCAGCAGCTTCGCAAACTTGCCTTATTTGGTTAATGTTCACATGTTAACAGTTTTGTCAGCTATATTTTCAACAACCTTAGTATAGTACTCAGTCTTAATAATATCACTTGCTCGCTATTCAGGTTTGGACTCGCTTTTAGGACAATCTGGCACTGCCAGAAGGGCTGGTCTTACAGGCCAGTGTAGAATGTTTTTTGGCTGTTGGTGGACCTGTCAGATGTTCTTGTGACCCCGATTTTACGGCTGATTTCTCAAATATTATCACAAGCATTCCCTGCACAGCAAACACAAATGCGTGCAGTCTCCCATATGCACCCTTCACTTGTTCAAAACTGACCTGATTTGTAAGTGGGGGCCACTTTTTTAGCTATCTGAATAATTAAGGCGGTCACCTCTTTGGTACCTGGGCCTATTTTCTTTCCTAGTTAGGCCCTAAGCCTATTTTACAGCTTGGGTGTTTCTATGCTAGTCTTTTGGGGCTAATGCCTCCCATCTTGACTTAATACCCCAGTTAATCTGTAGTTTTTAGAAAGAATTTTCACTTGTCCTAACTTGAATGTAAGTCATTTCTGTTTCAGCATTTCAAACATCCTCATTACCATCATCATTTTCCTGAGTACCCATCCCTGTTACTAAAGCATTATGTTGGAAGAATAACAGACCTGTTGCTCCACTTAATAACAGGTCCAACTTCACTGACCAAGCCAAAGGGCATCTTGCAGAATCTGAGCATTTATTTCAAGTGCAAGTGCAATCCAATGCATATGATATTTGGATTCTGGGTACAATTTAACCTTGATTTGTGCTGAGATACGAACCAAAGTGGTAAATATATCATCACGCACAATCATACTCACCATTTCATTGATATTTAGTAATGGGTGTCTACCTTCAACGATATATGAGATAAAGTGCCCCCACTGTACATTTTGGTCACCAAGTGACCAAAGAGTTCTGTGTCCATATAGAAGAACACAGCCCGAGGCTGTGTTCCATCATAAGGGCATGGAGCTCAGAGAAGACTCTTAATTTAGCTGCAGTATATTAGTACAGATGAAAGACTATGCCATTTCTTTTATTTACAAGTGACTAGAGGTCACAAGTAACCTGTAATAAGGAAGTTAAAGATAATATTTTATACAAGGATTGTAGGCTCCTATGTATTATTAATCTTTTATTTTTTCTTAATGCAAAACAGTGTCTCATATCACTTGAATCCTTCAGTACAATGACTATTTGACCTTCCGATTTACTTGCCTCTACTGATTCAATTATGATGTATTTTCATTACTTCTTGAAATCCTCCCTTACACCTTCCTTTTGGCTGATTGGAATACATCTTACCTTATATGCCGGAGTCACATAATTGTTATACACCCCGATCTTGTGCACAATACCCTCCACGCATCCCATATAGTTTGTAAATGGTTCTAGAAATTAGCTTCCGTCCCATCCTTCTTTGGATATGCATTCTTGAAACTGGTGAATTTAGGGATTTCCATACAGATCCATTGTTAACCCTGTGTGTCTATACAAGAAATTAGTCACTTTGTTTAGTTCCATAACCCTTCCTACTCTCGTTCTGTCTCTAAAATGAATCCCTTCCTCAGACAAAACACATGCATTGTTTGGCTAATCCTCATAGCCTCCAGGCCTAATTATTGCTTCTCCCAAGACTGTTCACTTGAATTTCTCAATAAAATAATCTTTGGACATTAGCATTAATTGTGAACCAGAGTCCACCTTCGATACATTTAATACTCTGATTACACGCATTATGCCCCTGGGGTAGTCTTCCTCACCTTCTCTAATAGTTAGAACCATCTCTTCTTGTTCATCACATACTTTCACCACCATTTGTGTCTCTGGACAATTATAGTTCTTGCACAAAAAGATTGATGTTTTATTTTTCCTGAGCTTATTGCATATTACTTTAATTAGAGAACACTCTCCAAAGTTGGGAAAATGTCTCCCACTGTCATATCTGAAGCAACATTCAGTCCTTGCATTAATTTTATTTGATTCATTTGTTACTTTCTACATGCCTTTGCTTTACATTATTTTGAGATTCTGCTCACTTTTTTTGCCTGAGCAGTGTTGATTCGTTTCATGCAAGATAATTGATGTTCTAACCTCTTGGCGACTTCTAAAGTAAAACATTTTGTGCACTTTTGCTCTATTTCAAATTAAGATTTATTACAGTCTTTCTTCAATTATAACACTACTGTCACATGATTTGAATACTCCTTGAAATGCCCTTTATTATTCTCAAAATATTTATTTCCTCATAACAAAATGGTGCAGTTCAAACAGTACACTCACCTCCGGTAGATAGATGTGTCTAATCTGTACAGACAAATCTGAAAATTAATTCACTTTTTTTCTCCTTTTTCCTCTGATTCTCATAAATAGGACCTTCTGGTTTTAGGCTGTATATTAATAGAGACACAGGGTTGTCCACACCCTTGGTTATTACAACTAGCGTGAAGATATTGTAAAGACCAATTATAACCATTTTTTATCTATCTCTACCATGTCATAATTTGCTCCTCAGGTGACATTACGTATATTAAGGGGACAGAACAAAGAAAATAGTTAATGGAGACCTTAAATCAATTTGATTCATACAAGCACTTCAAACAATAAATTACTGATGTCAGTAGAAAGTTTGTGCTGAAGGCCGATATCCGAGAACCCATCTCTTGTGTTCAACATGTTGCTCAACATTCTTCCTAAGAGATAACATGTGCTCTGTTGTTCAACCTAGCACCTAATAAAGTCTTTACTGTATTAGATACACTCTTTTTCATAAAGTTCCACTTTACTGCTGTATTCTTCACCATTCAAGGGATGTCAATTAAAGTTGAAGTCTCACCTCCAATTTTTCATTTAAAAATAACAGTACAAGATGTTCATAGGCATCATACACAGGATGCCGAAGTAAACAGAAGAGATAATAGGTGGATGGTGAGCAGCAGCAATGAAGATGCCACCAGGATGAAAGAAGATGTTCATAAAAAACAGGCAGCAACAAAGAAAGGCCTTAACTGGTCTTCTAGGAGATTGTGACACAACGCATAAGAGCTTTACTAGTAGGAACCTGCCCTGGTGACAGTGAAGGAAACTTCCCGGTTCACAGGGAGATGATGACCCATCAATTAAGAAAGTATTAACCCATGGCAAATTAGAAGTGAGGGATATTAGCATTAGAAATGCAGTGATGTGGACCAACACTCTTGCACTCGTGCAGAAGCTAAAATCAGGTGAATGCCATGCTGCAGAAAATGCCTGCCGGGAATTTAGCTACAAAATGTCAACCCATCAGTGGCTTTCTCACAGAATGTAAGACCTGGAGTTACAGTTGGCATATCCATCAGGTACTGACTGTGCCATGAACGCCTTGCTATTGGTTGTTCTGCAAGTAATGCCTATCAAGTACGGTGCCACTAGAAACCTACACATCAGGTGCTGTGTGACAAGAGGTTTTCATTTCTTGTAAAATAGAAAGAGATGACAAGCCTTTGTCTGTGTCCCTTTCAGTTATCCATTTCTATGTTTATATTCACAACACTCCACCTCATCTCACACATTCACTTTCTGGTTGTTTCAGTCTCATTTACATATACACTCTGTTACTCTTCAACTTAATACTACTCTTAATATTACTCTGTCTGACTCAAACAGATCTACTCACTCATTCTCATTCTAACACAGTCACTCTTACACATTATTTCTCACTCACTATCTACCACACACAATGCCACTCTGTTATTCAGAAGTCTCCTTAGTTTTTTGCTCTCTTATTGTTCTACCCACAGTCTCTCTCTCTCATGCTCACACTCTGAAATGCGCTCAATTTCTCTCTTTCATTCAATCACGTCATCACTCACATTTTCTGTCTCTCTCATTAACTCATCCACAAGCATATTCTTCGACACTTCCACAATCACTGTTTCACTTATTCTGTCTCAGGGTCTTTCACTTACTTTCTTACTCAGTTATAGTCACTCTACCTTAAATATTTTAAAGTGATTAGAAGTCACTTTAGGCACTCAACGATTGGCTGTGAGACGGGGTCTGAAGTGGAACGGTCCTGACAAAGAAGTGAACAGGGGGTGAGGCAACATCTGTCAGTCAAATGTAGTAGTTAGACAGCAGAACAGAAGCAGTGTCCCAGGCACTTGACATGTTAATGTGGCAGATATAAGGTGCAGATGTTGGTTTCAGGGGTGGTGCTGCCCAAAGAGTGATGTTCCGTATTTCTCCCAGGCACCAGACACCAACTACAACATAAACGTAGAGTGGTGGCCTTCTGAGGCTGAAGAGATTCACCAGCTGAAACAGGGCTTGTGTAGCTTGTGGGCCTGGGGCTTCGACTGCATTCAGCAAGCAAAAGGCCCATAGGAGAGGTATCAAATAACAGCTGGCTTTGTTGTTTTTTGAAGGCAGTGTGGAACAGCACTGGAGAAGAGACAGCAGGATAGAAAAGAAAGCCACAACAGGACTTTCTGCCCCTGGAGGAAGCCATGGCACCTGAGAAGGGGGACGGTGTGGCAACAGGTGAACTGGCAAGGGACCAGAAGGGATTGTTGAGCATTGTGGACTCTAGCTCTAAGAAGGTCTATAAGTGACTAATCAACCTCATCAGTGGAGTTCAGACTAACAATTATGTGGTCCAGGATACAAAGATGAAATCACTGGATTTGCAGCTGGTCCTCTCTGAGAACATGATAGTTGGAGTAGGATTCACTGTACTCTGTGGTTTTCTCACACATTGTTCTTATTATTCAGTAGGAAAATAGAGGCAAAAGCAGAACTGGTAAGACAGGGTATAAACTAGAGGTTTGTAGGTATGCTATGAGCTAGCAATATCCTATATGTTGTTTCAAATTTAGTAGCAAAAGAAGTCACCCTATTGCTACAAGGTGAGAATCCTTGGTGTGGTTTCCCCTAACTTTTTGCCGTCTGACCTCCTGTTTTTCTGACTCATTGTTGCTGGCTTTTAGGATTCTGTGCACTTTGCCACTGATAATCAGTGTTAAAGAGCTGGTACTCTGTACTCTAAAACATGGTAACATTGGCGTATTCACAGCAGGCATATGTAATAGTCCCTAGTAAAGTGCACTAGGTGTGCCCAGGGCCTGTAAATTAAAGCTACTAGTGGGCCTGCAGCAATGATTGTGCCACCCACTGCAGTAGACTTCAAACATGTCTCAGGTCTGCTACTGCAGAACCTGTGTGTGCAGTTTTAAACAGTCATTTCGACCTGGCAAGTTTCCACACTTGCAGGGCCCAAGCCTTCCTTTTTTATTACATAAAAGTCACCCCTAAGGTATGTCCTGGTTAGCCCAAGGGTAAGGTGCTGTGTATTTAAAAGGTTTGACATGTACTTTTTAGTTTATCATGTCCAAGCAGTGAAAAACTCTTAAATTAATATGACATTGCTGAAAAGCCTATCTCTTCCATAGTTTAACAGTCGGGTTGCCTCAAAACATATTTTAAGTGTAATTCCCTATTGGAAGAAGGTAGCAAAAATGGAGTTTGATGTCTCTGGACTCGCAATCTAAAATCACAATACATGGTGAAGTCGGATTTTAAATTGTAAGTCTGAAAATGACACTTTTACAAAGAAAATTCTCACTTTAACCATTCTGTGCCTTAGCCTGTCTCTGAATACTCCTCTGGGCTGAGTGGTGGCTACTCTTTGTGAATTCCTTCCAGACAGCCACAAACACAGGACTCTCAGCTGTATTTGCATTCATCTGCATACTGATGGGTCTTCTTGGGCAGGGGGAAGGTGAAGGATTTACACTTCATTTCAATAGATGGTGTCTTGTCTCCACACAAATGACTGATTACCCCCTACAGATAGCCTGGTAGACAGGGCTAGCATGAATGGGATCCTTTTGCACTTCAGATATCTCATTTGACGTCTCCCCTACATCAAAGGCCTTTTTGGATATAACTACTGGACTCTAAACTCCACCAAACTAGTGCACTTGTGGGGGTCTTGGGAGAATCTGTATCTTAGAGGAGATGCATTGCCAGGAGGCACTGCCTCTTCGCAACTTGATTTGTTGGCCTGCTGATTATTGCGCTGGCAGGAAGGACTGTGACTTTGCACTGTGCTCTGCTGTATTGACCTGCTGCCCGCTACTTCTGCAGTGAGGGAGGACTGAACCTGCTCTATACAACTGCTACCTCACCCAAGGACTCCAAGGGCTTGTTTGCTTGCCCTATGTTGTGGAGGGCTCAGGACCATCAAAGACTTCTGTGTGCTGAAAACAAGCACGGCCTGCAGTTCTGCGTCACCTGCTGTATATTTGCAAACTTTATTGGGCAATCAGATGTGCTCCCTACTTACCAGCGCCGGTTGTGTTGGCCCCGATAACCTATCTGTTTAAAGCTGTGCCCGCCGCAACTCAGGATCACTGTTGTGAGTACCCAACAGGACTGAGGGAAGCCGGAAAGCACAGACCTCTGGGTTACCAAGAAAACCCTGGAATCCCCTCAACGATGTGGTGAGGTTCCTGCTTCACTACAATGTCAGCATTCGAGCCGTCCCACAAGACCAGTCTGGCTTGGAGGTGAAGGCACTGCATCTGGGGTGCCATCGCAGCTGACCTTGCCGGCTGTCAATCAAGCACAAGCATTCCAGGCTGCCTCTTCACCATGAAGTCCTCTGTAATGGTGACTCTGGATCAAGATGCCCTGCAGACAGTGCAACCCTCAAGTACGGGGCTCAGTGGAGGCCTGATCTGCTGACTGGGATGAGTCTCTCCAGTCCCCGGTCCTGAGCGATCTGCATTAAATCTCTGCTGTAGTATATAAACTGACAATGTACTCCCTGAAATGTTTGGATTTCATTGTTTTCCTCATTAAGCATGCACTAGCTCTGTTAGTACGGGGCATATTTTTTCTTGATTACAATGTGTTATTTTTTGCATTTTGAGCACGTGCTAGCGCTGCTAGCATTGGACGGTGTTTTACACTAACCATATCTCAGTGGAAAAGAAAAGACCAAGGCCCTCATTACAACCCCAATGGAAGGCGTTATTTTGGAGAAAGGTACTGCCAACAGGCTGGCGGTAACTTTCGCCAAAATATGACATTGGCGGTTTGTCTCAAGCCAAACCGCCAGTGTACCACTCTGTCTGTCCGGGCAGTTACAGCCGCCGGGCTCGAGACTTTGGTCTCCAGCCAGGCGGCCGTCACAGTCCCACCCTCGGGATTATGACCCCGCCTACCGCCACGGTTTTTGTGGCAATCTTACCACCACGAAAACCATGGCGGTAGGCACTATCAGTGCCAGGGAATTCCTGGCACTGATAGTGGTCTTCCCCGCACCCCTCCCCCGAGTCCTCTCCCAATATCCCTCCCACTCCTGACCCCCGACATACACACACCTACATGCATAAACATACATGCGCATACACACACGCATACCCACATTCACCCACGCATGCATACCTTCATACACACACACAACACACACTGACGTACATCCTAGCACGCACGCATTCACACAACACAACATACAAGCACGCTCACACCCATTCCTGCACACACGCATTCCACACGCCGCACACCCGCATGCACACACAAAACCAGTCACACACACCCCCACACACACACAACACCCCCTTCCACTCTCCCCTGTCGGAGCACCCGACTTACCTGCTTGCAGGGGGTACTCCGGCAGGAGACGGGACGCGGCGCTGCTGCCAGCAGCAGTGTCCACCAGCAGAACACCACTAGGCTGTATCATGTGTCATGATACGGTCGGCGGCGGTCTACTGGCGTGGTGCTGCTGCTGGCAGCAGTGCCACCTTACCGCCGTCCGCCACCATTGCGGTAGCTGGAATTCAACCAGCCTTCAGGCGGAATTCCGGCTATGGTCATAATATGGCGGACATTAGGTAGCCACGGCAATGGTCTTTTGGAGGCCGTCGCCATAGCGGTAGGTGGCATTTGAGGGCCTAAGCCTAAGTGCTTGATTTAAATGTCAGTGGAGGGAATACTCAGTCACAACATGACGGATATCCCATCTGCCATAATATGATCCCCATAGGATTGAATGGGATCCGCCAACATCTAAATCAGGTTGTAAATATTAATACATTTTTCCTTTCTTAATTAAAAAAATATTTATTGGATTTGTTTGTGGTGTTTTCATTGTGTTACTGTAATTAAGTGTTGCACAAATACTTTACACATTGCCTCTTAAGTTAAGCCTGACTGTTCTGTGCCCAGCTATCAGAGGGTGATCACAGGATAGTTTAGCATGTGTATCTGACTTACCCTGACTAGGATTGTGGTCCCTACTTGTACAGGGTTCATACCTCTAGAGACCTAAAGACCCACCTTCTAGCAAAGAGAATGTTAGAAGTGTGATACTGCAGTTGGGAGACCTTCATATTTATCTGAGTCCATCAAGGGGTCAATAAGGGCAACCAAAGCAGAGACCCAGCACAAAGATGTAGCCATATTTTAAGCATAGCTTTTTTAAATAGTGAAATCAGTGCACAAGAACACGAGTTAGCAATCAACATTATTGAATTAAAATGAACGTGAATACAAGGTGCATGACCATTTTACATATTTTAAAAATAACTAAATCTGATTGTTCAATAACCATATTGCTGAATATTGATGCCTCAGCTACTAACATCAATAACATCTTTTAAATGGAAGTACTAAATGTAAGAACACACTTGTCCATCAACACGTGTGTAAAAATGTAGTAAACTACCTTATCCCTACATAGAAACTGCTCCATTAACCGGTTCTGTGCGGTGGACGTAACAGTTACGTCCTGCGGCACAGTGCTTGTGTGCCTAGGATGTAACCATTACATCCTGGGCACAGAGCTCAGAGGGAGCGCCAGCGCTCCCTCTGTGTTCTTCCCTCCCACCCCCCAAAGGCAGGGATGGAAGGGGAAGCCCTTCCCCTTCCACCCCCGAGGCCTCCACCCCCGTGACGTCAGTGCTCGTGTGCCCACGACGTAACCATTATGTCCTGGGCACAGGGCTCAGAGGGAGCGCTAGCTCTCCCTCTGTGTTCTTCCCTCCCACCCCCCAAAGGCAGGGATGGAAGGGGAAGCCCTTCCCCTTCCACCCCGAGCCCCCCCACCCAACCCCCCATGTGACGTCAGCGCATGATCGCGCGCTGAGCTCCAGAGGCCCCCTCCCATTGCGTTGGAAGCTCAGCTTCCAGCGCGATCGGAAGAGAAATGCTTTTGCATTTCTCTTCTGATCATGTGATGGGGGCCTGAGAGGCTTCAAAGGGAAGGAAATGAATTTCCTTCCCTTTGAAATCTCTCAGAGCATTTCAAAAGCCGGATCGTAAAGCGATCCGGCTTTTGAAATGCCCACTAGACACCAGGGATTTATTTATAAAATGGAAATTGGCATGAGGGGAGTGACCCCTTGGGCAAGGGTCGCACCCCAGGGGGGCATTTTTTTTCAAGGCCTTTTCTGCCCCCCACCCCGGGGGCAGAAACCTGTAGGCACCAAGGATCATTTTTTTGTTTTTTTGTTTTTTAGAGGTGGGTCGCTCCCCTAGGGGGCAAATTATATTTAGGCCATTTCTGCCCCCATTGGGGGCAGATTGGCCTATTTTAATGAGGCGGGCAGAAACCACTAGACACCAGGGAGTTTTTTTTTAACGCGAATTTCACGCAAGGGGAGCGACCACTTAGGCAAGGGTCACTCCCCTGGGGGCAAATTATATTTAGCCCATTTCTGCCCCCGTTGGGGGCAGATTGGCCTATTTTTATGAGGCCAATCTGCCCCCAAGGGGGGCAGAAACCACCAGGCACCAGGATTTTTTGTTGTTGTTTTACAGATGGGGAGCGACCCCCTAGGCAATGATCGCACCCCTGGTGGGGGGCAAATTGTATTTAGGCCATTTCCGCCCCCTATGGGGGCAGATCGGCCAATTTTTGCTACGCCAATCTGCCCCAAGGGGGACAGAAACCACTAGACACCAGGGATCTTTTTTGCGTCAATTTCACGCAAGGGGCGGCACATTTATTTTAGGCCATTTCTGCCCCCCTTGTGGGTAGATCAGCCTATTCTTATTAGGCCGATCTGCCTCCAAGGGGGGCAGAAACCACTAGGCACATGGGATTTTTTTTTGTGCCAATTTCACGCAAGGGGAGCGACCTCTTAGGCAAGGGTCACTCCCCTGGGGGGGGATTTAATTTAGGACATTTCTCCTCCCCTTGGGGGCATATCGGCCTATTTCTATTAGGCCGATCTGCCCCCGGGGTGGCAGAAACCAGGGATTAGTGTGTGTGTATGTGTGTGTTTTGTTTGTGGGGGCACATTACTGTTGGCCACATCTGCCCCCTTGGGGGCAGATTGGCTTATTTTTGGAAGGCCCATCTGCCCCCAGGGGGGGCAGAAAGCCCACCAGAGTCCAGGGAAGATTTTTTTTTCAAAATAAAAGGGTGGGGGGTGGCCATACCCCCACCCCAAATAAATAACTAGATGCCAGGGAATTTTAAAAAAAAAAAATTGTGGGGTGATGGCTACCAACCAGTATGGGCCTGGTTATGCCCCCACCCCAACTGAAGGGGGTAACAGTCTTTCAGCTCTCCCCCGCACACTAAAACATCTTATCCCACGGCAAGCAAGAGGACATTTGATTATTTGGGGTTTTCGTTTTACATTTGGGCCATGAAAGCTTGGCTAACTGTCAAAATCGTCCCACTTGGAATGGTGAGGGCTGCACTTTATGGACTTTGGGACTCTGCCATGTAGAAAAGTCCACAAGACCTAGACACATCTGAAAACTGAACATCTGGGTGATTCCAGGGTGGTGTGCTTCACAGGCACCCGCACCATTTTCTTACCCACAATGCCCTGCAAACCTCCAGCTTTGCTGGAAATCACAAATTTTTCCCACATTTTTGTGATGGAACCTTTCGGAATCTGCAGGAATCCACAAAATTCTTACCACCCAGCATTGTCTCATCTATACTGATAAAAATTCTGCTGCACTTTCAAACTGCCCTTTTGGACCCGCTTTGGTTCCCCCTCAATTTTGACATGTTTTTGGCTCTTCCCTGTCACAAGCACTTGGCCCAAGTGAGGTACCATTTTTATCGGGAGACTTGGGGGAACGCTCGGTGGAAGAAAATTTGTGGCTCCTCTCAGATTCCAGAACTTTCTGTCACCGAAATGTGAGGAAAAAATATTTTTGGGGTCAAATTTTGAGGTTTGCAAAGGATTCTGAGTAACAGAACCTGGTGAGAGCCCCACAAGTCACCCCATCTTGGATTCCCCTACGTGTCTAGTTTTAAAAAATACACAGGTTTGGTAGGTTTTCCTAGGTGCCGGCTGATATAGAGGCCAAAATCCACAGCTAGGCTCTTTGCAAAAACAGGCCTGTTTTCTTTGGGAAAATCTGATATGTCCATGTTGTGTTTGGGGCATATCCTGTCACGGGCGCTAGGCCTACCCACACAAGTGAGGTACCATTTTTATCGGGAGACTTTGGGGAACGCTGGGTAGAAGGACATTTGTGGCTCCGCTCAGATTCCATAACTTTCTGTCACCGAAATGTGAGGAGAAAGTGTTTTTTTGGCCAAATTTTGAGGTTTGCAAAGGATTCTGGGTAACAGAACCTGGTCAGAGCCCCACAAGTCACCCCATCTTAGATTCCCCTAGGTGTCTAGTTTTCAAAAATACACAGGTTTGGTAGGTTTTCTTAGGTGCTGGCTGAGATAGAGGCCAAAATCCACAACTAGGCACTTTGCAAAAAACAGGTCTGTTTTCTTTGGGAAAATGTGATCTGTCCACATTGTGTTTTGGGGCATATCCTGTCATGGGCGCTAAGCCTACACACACAAGTGAGGTACCATTTTTATTTGGAGACTTGGGGGAATGTTGGGTGAAAGGAAATTTGTGGCTCCTCTCAGATTCCAGGACTTTCTGTCACCGAAATGTGAGGAAAAAGTGTTTTTTTGGCCAACTTTTGAGGTTTGCAAAGGAATCTGGGTAACAGAACCTTTTGAGAGCCCCACAAGTCACCCCATCTTGGATTTCCCTAGGTGTCTAGTTTTAAAAAACGCACAGGTTTGGTAAGTTTCCCTAGGTGCCGCCTGAGCTAGAGGCCAAAATCTACAGCTAGGAACTTCGCAAGAAACAAATCAGATTTCAGTGTAAAAATGTGATGTGTTCATGTTGCGTTTCCTGTCGCGGGCATTAGGCCTACCCATGCAAGTGAGGTACCATTTTTAGCAAGAGACTTGGGGGAACACAGAATACTAAAAAGTGTTATTGCCCCTTGTCTTTCTCTACATTTCTCCTTCCAAATGTAAGACAGTGTGTAAAAAAGACGTCTATTTGAGAAATACCCTGCAATTCACATGCTAGTATGGGCACCCCGAAATTCAGAGATGTGCAAATAACCACTGCTTCTCAACACCTTATCTTGTGCCCATTTTGGAAATACAAAGGTTTTCTTGATACCTATTTCTCACGTTTTATATTTCACCAAATTAATTGCTGTGTGCCCGGTAAACAATGAAAACCTGTTGCAAGGTGCAACTCCTTTATTGGCTCTAGGTACCTAGAGTTCTTGATGAACCTACAAGCCCTATATATCCCCGCAACCAGAAGAGTCCAGCAGACGTAACAGTATATTGCTTTTGAAATTCTGACATTGCAGGAAAAAGTTACTGAGTAAAACGTGGAGAAAAATTGCTGTTCACCTCAATTTCAATATTTTTTTATTTCAGCTGTTATTTTCTGCAGGAAACCCTTGTAGGATCTACACAAATGACCCCTTGCTGAATTCAGAATCTGGTCTACTTTTCGGAAATGTTTAGGTTTCTGGGATCCAGCATTGGTTTCACACCCATTTCTGTCACTAACTGGAAGGAGGCTGAAAGCACAGAAAATAGTAAAAATGTGGTATGTCCCAGTAAAATGCCAAAATTGTGTTGAAAAATTGAGTTTTGTGATTCAGGTCTGCCTGTTACTGAAAGCTGGAAAGACGGTGATTTTAGCACTGCAAACCCTTTGTTGATGCCATTTTCAGGGAAAAAACCACAAGCCTTCTTCTGCAGCCCTTTTTTCCCATTTTTTTGAAAAAAAACAAGATGTTTGCTGTATTTTGGCTAATTTCTTGGTCTCCTTCAGGGGAACCCACAAAGTCTGGGTACCTCTAGAATCCCTAGGATGTTGGAAAAAAAGACACACATTTGGCATGGGTAGCTTATGTGGAGAAAAGGTTATGAGGGCCTAAGCATGAACTGCCCCAAATAGCCAAAAAATGGCTCGGCACAGGAGGGGAAAAGGCCTGGCAGCGAAGAAGTTAAATACCAATCAGTAGAATTTAATTGTCCTTAATTTTTTATGTGGACCCCAAAGTCCAGTGAAAGTATTATAGCATACTACTGATATGCTCAGAGTTAAAGTAAGTGGCCAAAGAGTTCAAGTAGAAGTTCACTATAACATTAAATATTCCCAATATTAATTGTAAAGCAATTCCATAGACACAAAGATGAGAGTGAAGATTGGAACTGAAATCTTCAAATGTTAAAAAGGGGCATTGAGGAAAATAGCTCCAACAGTGCCTTTTCATTGGATGTGATAGAGGATAAAAGGTGGAGATGTTTCATCTATTGCTAAATGGACCCTGTAAGTAGACAGACTACAAATCTGACTGAATTATAAACTTCTCAATCTACTGAATTTAAATTTCTTTCTTGTCTTCCTCTCCTATAGTCCCCATTTGTTTGTTTACGTCTGCATATCAATTTCACTTTATTTTTGCTGATAGTCCTATTAATTAATATATGCTGCCTGAGGGAAGGTCTTTGTGATTCATAGCCCTTGCAATGATTTACATTTGGACTATAGAGGGTTAGTTAGCTGATGAGTCAGGCAGCAGGGAAATCACTAATGCCACTTCCACTGTGGTGTACAAATATTCCACAGTCCAATTTCCTCATCAAAAGAATAAACAGAAAATGTTATGTCTACTTCTCTTAATGTACCCATTGTTTAAATCAGGTAATAAAACTTTGCTTACAATTCCAAGATTAATGTTTTAGTAATTTTGTCCATTAGTTTATATTATATTGGAAATAAAAGATATAACTATATGCATTTTGAACCATAGATGTTTAGCTCTTCGTCTTCAGTAGTGGATACCACATTTCAAAACAATGCTATCCTAAAAAAAGAAAACGTGTAAACACAGTACATATACAAGTAAAGACAATACAACAGAATAAACAATCAAATAAAATCTGTATACAACAAAATGTTCGCTATTTCAAACACTCAAGATGTATTCCTGCTCAAACATTAATATACTTTTTCTTCAAAGAAGACAGTTAAGGGAACAGCATGAATACTTTATGGCACATCCTCTCTGTTCGATGTCTGTCATTATCTATAGCAGTCGTTAATAAAAAGCACAATAAATCAAGTCATTCCAGAAGCACCTTTTGTGAAATTCATTCTAGTTGTATAATCTACCAGGCTTATCAATGGAGAAGACCATTTCCAAAACTACCTCATGTTTTGGAATCTACAATAGTTGCAATTTCAGTTGTGGAATTTCAATTGTGATAAATGAATGGCAAATGATGACTTTACATTGAGTTTTCCTCACATACACCAAATGACATGGGCAATTCAAAAGATTAACATTAAGGGCCTCATTTACAAGAATCTGACGCATCGGCTCTGATGTGTCAGATTTCTTGCTCTGCCCTCCCAATGACGCCATGGTATCGCTGTATTTACTATAAAGAGCTCCATGGCACACATTTTCCACAGATGCATCAGAAATTCTGATGTAATTGTGGTGCTAAAGTCACGCATTGCTGTACTAGCGTAAAAAATTACGCTACTCCAGCAATGCATGGAAGGCTTGCGTCAGTTTAACACCTGCTCTGAGATGTTCAATTTTTGACAGAGTGAAGGGGCAAAACAATGCAGTGAAATCTTTTAGATTTCACTGTGCCAGTTCTGTGTGGATTTTAATGGGGGAACTCTACTTTGTATACATTATACCTGGCACAGGCATAGTGTGGTGCAAGGCTTTAAAAAACGGTGCAATGGTCCCATTGTGCCAGTTTGTAAATGTGGCTAACTGGCGAAGGCTGCTTTGTGCCACCTCTGCATCAAAAAGAATGATGCAATGCAAAGGGCTTGTAAATAAGGCCCAAAGGGCTTGAGTATGCGTTCCTTGTAACATTCCAATCCATGCGTAAACTCCTGGTTGCACATAGATCAGAATTACGAGTTTGAAGGTATTTACTGCATCCGATAATTATTGGATAAGCTAAATTACTTAACCTTTGTTAAAATTTGGCAGTTCAAAGCTGCCAAAATGTAACAGAGGGAAATATCCTAAATATACCACATCATGCAGATTTTGGTGTATTAAACACCAGAATCTGTATGTTATTACAAATGAACTCCGAATAGGTGATATTTATCATACCTGATAAATAACGTGCTACCTGGTATTGTTATTTAATGGGAGTGATAAATGCCTTACCTCATAATCAGGTCCTAAACAAACTAATATGGGTACTTGGTTGTTTTAAGCAAATCTTTTCCCCAGTGTTTAGATTTACCACACAATTATTTCTTGACCATGTTTCTGCAATGCCAACTGTATACAAAAAGTAATGTGTCCTGTTTTGCTTTTGATGACTGGATCTTCAAAACATTTTTATTAGTTAAAATTATCTTTTGTTTGTTTTGCAGTTTTTCTTGTAAATAGATTATAAGCAACTTTTGATAGCAGGGTAAAGCAATGCAGAAATTGAAGTTCATTTGCAGTGTAAAACAATGCAGAAATTCAAATCCATTAAATGCAGATTACTGTTGTTATTCTTTAGTTTTTGTGTAGAATACGTTGATTCAAAGAATACTCTTTGTTTTTTATAGTGTTGCTTTTCCTAAGACGTTCTGCAGATTCCTTGTTCTTCTCTTTTAATATATATTTCTACTATCTCTATTTAGTGTATTCCCGTTAGCAAAATTATTACTTATGTCCAGTTCTGCTTATTCACATTGAAATGTATCTGATATTTTGGGGGTTATTCCAACTTTGGAGGAAGTGGTAATCTGTCCCAAAAGTGACGGTAAAGTGACGGATATACCACCAGCCGTATTACGAGTCCATTATATCCTATGGAACTCGTAATACGGCTGGTGGTAAATCCGTCACATTTGGGACGGATTACCCCCTCCTCCAAAGTTGGAATAACCCTCTATGTGTTTTGGCCTTCTTTTGCTTGAGTTATCAAAACTTGTATAAGCTTGTCAAACACAATAGCCTATTCTGCTCTGAAATTTGCCTAAAAATACAAATTCCCAATTTTCTTTGTGTGACTGATTCTATGTTGTCTCTATCTAGTTTAATACTGAAATGTGTATAATAGTGTAATATGCTTAATGTTGTTTCTCAGGTCTTGTCCTAGGACCATTCATACCAAGAAGATATTTTTAAAGTAGGTTTGAAAATTGTTTTCCGTGGTTCATGCATCTAAATAAAACCTTGCTTGAATTTTGACATGAAGATGTTCCCGTAGGTCATGGCTACTCAAGAGACTATTGTAATTCTAAAGATTTGTAAGACATATTGACCACATTGTTCAACAGTGAAATTGAAATTTCACAATGAAATTTGGTAACTTAGTTAGAAACATATGATTCAGCTTGTAAACCCCTGTTTAAGACCAGACATTTAACTGCTTCTAAATGGGGTTTAGGTGTATACACAGTTGACGTCGAGCATGTAGAGAATAACATTTTCATAAACTTTGCTGGAGATATTAGAGAGTTTTAACAGCTTGTGCCATGTAAAAGTACTGACATTTTAGTAACTAGTTCTTGAAGGAAAAAATATCTGAAGTGACCCATAGGTCTAATAATGGGCCTTTCAACAAATTGTTTAAAATCTATTACAATGAAACTCTTGAATAATAATTTAGGAACTAACTCATTCTGTTTTGCAATATACAGTCATTGGCATTGGAGTTATTTAAAATCGATTTCGAAGTAGCATTGCTGGATTGGTACGTGGAGAAAAAATAAGTAGCAGAGTCCTCAATGTGATATTCATGATCATCAACCCACTGTCCTTGTCTGCCATTTTCATCACTACTTTTCAGATTTTTATTGAAATATCCCAAGAAAACTCAGTTCCCCTGTAACTGCAATTAGTATACTTCTCTCACTAATTCACCACCTTTCATTTGTTTTGATTTTTCTTACATTTGTTTTTGGTTTTAATTTTACTCAGATCTATGACATACTTTCCATTATAATCCAATGCTGCTATCTTTAAATCCTGAGCATATAATCAAATGGATTCAAACACACAGTCTAGTGCATCCATGTATCTTGGCGGGTGACCAAATTAAATGTGTGCATCATGAGAAAGCTCAAGAGACATCATATGCTTTTACTGCCCTCTATCTCAGACAGAAAGAAGAAATACTTTTTGATGAATGATAGTGCGAAGAGCACCTTGGAATCAAAATGGTTTTTGGATCACGCGGCTGTGATTTAAACCAGATGTTTGTCAACTTCAACAGGAAACTGCATCTATCTTGCATATTTCTTGCTAACTTTGTAGGGTTGGTTAAAAAGTTGAAAAAAAGAAACATAGGGGGTCATTCTGACCCCCGCGGGCGGCGGAAGCCGCCCGCCTGGCGGGAACCGTCAGAAGACCGTACCGCGGTCAAAAGACCGCAGCGGTCATTCTGACTTTCCCGCTGGGCTGGCGGGCGACTGCCAAAAGGCCGCCCGCTCGCCCAGCGGGAAAGCCCCAGCAACAAGGATGCCGGCTCCGAATGGAGCCGGCGGAGTTGCTGGTGTGCGACGGGTGCAGTTGCACCCGTAGCGATTTTCAGTGTCTACCAAGCAGACACTGAAAATCTTAATGGGGCCATGTTAGGGGGCCCCTGAAGTGCCCATGCCAGTCCCCAGGGGCCCCACGACACCCGTTCCCGCCATCCTGTTTCTGGCGGTGAAAACCGCCAGAAACAGGATGGCGGGAAGGGGGTCGGAATCCCCATGGCGGCGCTGCTTTCAGCGCCGCCGTGGAGGATTCCCTGGGGCCGCTGGAAACCGGCGGTTTCCCTTTTCTGACCGTGGCTGTACCGGTCAGAATGGCCCCAGAAGCACCGCCAGCCTGTTGGCGCTGCTTCCGCGGTCGTTGGCCCAGGCGGTCCATGACCGCCAGGGTCAGAATGACCCCCATAGTGACTAAACTTCTTTGATGTTAGTGTATTGAGTTCTAGTTTATTGTTTGGTTGTTGGTTTTGAAACAAATTAATTTGCATAACTCATGTATGTAGCTCGGACTCTATCATTTTATTTTTTGGAAGTCAACCTGAAAGCTGTTTCTGTCTTTTCAATTGTATACTGTATACTGGGTAAACATAATTGTATTCAAATACTGACACTGTAGTGTACTAAAACTTTCTTCTTTTCTGAACAAATACTATAAGGTGTATTGCTTGGATTAAATGTATTACAAGAGCAATATAAAAATGTTTTACAATAGTCTGAAGTCACTTCAACATTTATATTTACATATAGAATAGTAATATACTGACACTATGGAAGACTATAACCACTCGAGAAAAGCTAAAAAAAAAAATGCCTAGTCAGTTCACCTGTTTGTAAATATGCAATCTGATGTAGGGAGCAAACCGGTTATTAAAATCCACTACAAATCATCACACATCAAATAAAAATCCTCACAGCAAATTATAACCAAACACTGACTGCCCTCCAGTGACAAAAAATACATAATTAAACAAGTCATTATCCGGTTACGTTAGAAACCGTAGACCAAGCAGTGCTGCAGGTGAGACTGTAATGCCAAGTAGTTATTAGAAGTAAGGAATCTGTCTTTGAAGTTTCTGCAAGTACTTGTACCTCCTTTGTTCTCTCTGCAAACTCGTAACTACTGCCGTACCAATCCTGCTCCAGCATGCACCAAACACACTTACTAAGAACAGAAATCATAAATAAAACACAAATGCAGATAAACTGAACACCACTATAGCCCAACATCAAATTGTCCTCACCATTAACTTGCCATGTAACATATATTTTGCTGCATTTCTCCACTTTTGTTATAAACTGTCCTGACACAGCTATGACACTATGCACAAACCTGCACTTCACAGCAAAAGTATATTTTTCTTGCATTCCTTTTTGTCAAGAAATGTGATAATCTTTCAACTCTAGCTACATGGCTAGGGTCCTCTTTTGCATTTTGATAGAAACTACAGCTGGATCAAGTAGTTAAGTGAGTGTGTTTCTGAGAAAAAAAACTACAAAATGGTGAGCAAGCTACCATCATATGGTCACCATTCTGGTATTGAATTTCTGATGAATGTGATCCGGCTGGCAGAAACACCTTTTTAGAAAAACCCCACTGGTGCACTGGAGAACTACAATACGACAGTTGGTCTGCCATGCAATGGGTGGAGAATGAGCTTTTGCCACCCCAGTATGATGGTGTGCTACCTACCAAATCAAATTGATTTTCTTTTACTGTGAGAAACAAATATGAACATCTCCAAATCATAACAAAACATTTGTTACTGAAACTCATCGGTAACAGAAGATTTCTGGGCAACATGTTTGGAAGCACTGCACAACCCATGCACATTGGTAAACAAACATGAAGAAACCTGGCAAGACAACTACACTAAACAATGCACAATAAAGAGATAATAGCACTACCAAAGAGGATACCCATGACTATGACAAAAGTAAACACTAATAATGGGCCACCTGACACTGTCAAATTAGCAAAAAATGGGCACTCAATCAAGTCAACCCTACTCTCTTTGTGCGGACATTGATACATGGCCTTTAGTCTACAAACATCACACCAGATCTGAGTTGCATCCAACACACGGTTGAGCAGTCAAGGACAATGCAACATTAATTTCACACTGCACACATTACCAAATAACAAACAAGAAGCCACAATCTCCAGGGAACACAATGGTAAATTGTACTAAAAGACCACATAAAGGCAACCAGACTGTGCAAAATCATTAACAAAAATTCACAAAAAATAATACAGGTTTATAAAATACTGCGAGGGGCATGCTGGCTTGTACCATACTTTAAAGTGAAAACCCGAATGCAAATACAGTGCAAGGTCAATAAAATTAATTTCAATAAACAATACAAAACATAACCATTACAATAAACTATGCATCCTTAATACAGTGCTAATATGGACAATAAAAGTCATTCAGCATAATGAAGAAATACTAATACAATACTTCTATCATGGAATTCATAGTCCAACTTGATACATTACTTATGAAAATACTGTTTCAAGAAACAATTGCAAGAAGCCTGTGCTACCCTCACTAAACAAGTACAAACCCACAAAGCAATTTGTACAAACATTTTATAATATCTGAGCACATTTAAAAGATATTAAAAAAATATTAAAAAAATATTTAAAAAATTTGAACATTTTTGTGCAATCTGTTTCAGTAGGAGGGGCAAATAAGGATTGGCGAGCTCCCACTACGAAAATTATATTATACTTTATAAACAGTGGTCTTAACAATTGACGACACAATGAGTGAAGAAAGGGACACACAAAAATCATGTGATTTAGATCTTGGATGTAAGTCTGGCAAAAACCACAAAGCCTCTCATTACTAGATATACCTTCCCAAGCTCCAATAACAATTTGTTGCAGAAGCAGATTCAACCTCAATAATAAGATTATTCTGCGCACACCATGGGAAAGGTTGCACGCCCCATAAGGTTGAGGTTTGTTACCTATACTGCTCTCCACAGCAATTTCATTCTGAGCAAAATATCTCTTTTCCGAATCACTTCATAGATGGATTTCATAATAAAACATTTTAAAAGACACTTGGGGAGAGGTGAAATTTCATTCTGACCAAAATCAAGCATATCCAAAGCTTTCAAATAATTTGAAAAGAGAGCACTCTTTTCCTTCATGTTGTAGAATATTTCGTGTTTTAATGCTGCGTGGATATAGCCAGGATCACTATTCAATAAATTGTTCCCCCACCTCAGAACAGATGCCATAACAAGCACAGTTGTGGAAAGAAGGCCAAACTCAAGCCGGAGGGCGAAAAGGGCAGCCAGATGATTCAAATTACAAATTTGGCACCAAATACACCCTTCAACCTACTAAAAAATGGTCAATACTGCTCCTTCATTACTTCACAAGCATAACTCAGTGAGAACGGAATTTTAATCCTTTGACAGCAAGAACATGGGTGAAGCGCCTTTGTCCACAGCACTCATACAGTCTACAAATAGCTGAAGCCTGTGAGAACGCCTAACTTCTACACTGACTAATCTGATTATTATTTAAGCAATTACTGAAGAAAATTCTTCCAAGTTAAGAATACAATTGCACCAAGTTCAGCCTATCATTACCCAAAAAACAATAAAGACTTTTTCTGACCATACAACCACGGAACCTAAAAATCATAACTTTGCTCTTAGAGATGTCTATTTTTAGGAAATGCTCATCAGCCGAAATTTCTAACGCGGCAAGATGCCCCTGTAATCTTATTGGGGTTAAATCAAATGACAACATCATCAGCCTAAAGTAAACAACTGACATGAATTAATCCCAATTCAGGTGGATCCCCTTTCGCTTGTCCAACTCTACAGAGTAAATTGTTGTAAAGAGGGAATAGAAGGGGCTCAAGTAAGCACCCAGGCTTCAAACCAGTATTTGTCTCCATTTACTGGACGGACCCTGATCCCCTCCTATCAGGACCTGAGTCCAAGTGGAAGAGCGCAGGGGAATTATTAGCCTAAGAATGTGAGCCGGTCTCCCCACTGCAGATAATTTTCTCCACAGTGTTCCGCGATCAACACAATTGAATGTTGTGGAGGAATCATTAAAGGAAGAATATATGGGCATGTCCTTCCCCACCAGGTATTTTATTTTTCAGTCAGTGTTTGGAGAGCCGTAATATTATCTAAGGTTCCACAGTTCTTACAAAAACCTGGCTACTCAGAGGTAATGATATTATTACCAAAGGCCCATCCATTCCTGGAGATGAACAATTTCCCAATCGCATCCGATGAGGCAATCTGTATATAACTAGCAGGAGAGGTTTGGGACCTTTTTAAATAAGGGTACAGCAACGCTTCCCTTCCAAGAAGACGAATTACCCCTCTTCGATACCAATATTGAAACACAGGACACATAAAAAGAGCTCATGCGGATAATCCTTGTTTAATAAGAGATCTAGGGAGCTCATCTGGGTTCCTTGCTCCTGAGGATCTTGCACCCTTAACCATACCCTCTATCTCCTTGCAGGAGGGTGGACTGTATATAATCAATGAGTCAGCCTCAATGTTCAACTTCAGCTTAACGTTGCAGTTAGAACTAGAGGCATATAATTGCAAACTTGCTCAGTCCACTCTTCATTAGAAATGGGAACAGCCTCAGCCTTAACTCTGGAGTCACACTATTGGGCTATTAAAGTCTGTTTTAAAGTGCATGAAACACAAGTAAAGGCAGCTTCTCTCAAAATAATCAATTTCTGGACCTCCTCCTTCCTTCTTTCGGACACCTTCAATCTAGTGCTGATGCCAACTTGAACTGTTTCTTTACCAAGGAATTAATCCAGGGAATTAATATCACGATTCAGCCTTTTTACTGTCCAAGGGATAGCCACTGGTGGTTTTGCCCTAATACTTCCAACTTTACTCCCGAAGGTAAGAAAGAATGGCAACTGCTTTTTAAACCAGGGGATAGGATTATCTGTGGAAGTATCAAACAAGCCTAGACTCACTTTTTTTTATAGAAGAGGCCAAAATGCGGTACGTTATTACTGGACCAAAAGGTACTCCCATTTGTTTTGTTATAAACTACAGTACTATTCCTGAGATTCCAAGAATCAAGCACCTTGAACTCTACATGCAGGACCACCGAGAGAATACCATTAACCCTTAAGTCCGTCCTCAATACCGCAAACTGGGTACAGGCTCCAAACATTTGGTAAGATACCACCACATAATTAATTAATGAGTGCCATCAAGAGGAATAAAAAGTAAAAGAAGACACCAAGGAATCCTCAAGGAATCTTCCATTTAAGGCAACAAATTAATTTGATCTTAAGCGCTCTAAAAAACATACACCCCTCCTGTCTGGTCTAATGTTTCCAGGAATAGCCTCATGGATGCACCATACTTCTTCCAGCTTAACATTTTCAAAGGTCACACAATCAGAGTTTGAAGTTTTAGCATTAAAGTTCCCCACAGTAATAATCTGAAAACAATATTCTGAAACACTGATATTGAGTGTAAAGGAGAGCATAGAAGCAACTAGGGCACTGTGAGACCTACCAGGGGGCATGTAAACTTTTACCAATAGAAAATCTGAAAACAGCCCACCCGTGACACTGGACACTGCTTACTTTAATAAGCAAAAGGCATAATTTTGAAGGATGAACAAACAGCTCAGGCTTCCAATATATGTTGTTTCTCAATAAAATAGCAATACCTCCACTGGCGGGGCCTTTTATCAAAGGTTTTGCAAATAATTCTCATACTTAAAATCATTACATCTCCAGGTTTCCTGCAAGCAAACAATCAACGGTCTAAGACATGTTATAACATTTTATTTAGAATTATACTATCCCAAGCCCTCCTTATTCCAGAAAGAATTTTGTCCAAAGGGCTACCTCTGCAGTGTAGGACGTTTTTTTTGTTTTTCTTTGTGCAGCTGTCAGCACACCCTCTACCCAGCCCTCGGGTGCTAACTCTTCTCCCATCCAATCCTCCCTAGCACACGGGTCCTCATATCCCACAATATTTATCACTCTTTACCCGCTGTCCCTGCCAATGGAGATTGTGAGATCCTTCAACTTTACAACCCCTCTTCTACAGTCTAACTCCTCAGTGACCTTCTGAAAGTCAAACTTGGACTGTTTGACTTAGGGCCAACAAACATTTTAATGGAAAAACATCAATACCGCTTTCCGGAATATGATCCACATTGCCCAACATTGCAACTATCCCAGTGCTAAATGTAACCCTAGAGATTTAGAGAGGAGCAAGGGGATCCAAATACAGAGGATCAATATCTCTACGTGTTACCCGATTCAGTGCATTGATTTCCAGTAAAGGCTGCTAAATAAAGCTTCTATTTAAAGGGACCAGTTCACTAGCAAACGGGGAAACAAAATTTAAAATGTTAGAAAAAGTATTAGAAAAATTGCCGTAATCAAGACCCCCTCCACATAATTATTATTATGTTTCGATCTGGCCCCCGAATAAGGCAGCTGTGCTGAAGGAAACAAAGAGGGAGCCTCACTGCTAAATGTTCTGGTTAACTTGAGAACGATACATGGAACCAGCTCCTCACAATTGTCCACTGATAATAACCAATCAGGAACCTTCCCACCTTCTTGGGGGACCCCACTCCCATCCTCTTCAGTGCTCGGCATTTTCACATTCAGAGCCCCACACCAAATATCCTTTTTTCCATGATTTACTTTCATGCCACCCTGATTTTTGTGATCAATGACCCCCATATCTGAGGCTAACCCCTTCTCCTGGTAATGGCAAGTTAGGTTTTGAACTTCTGATACAGCAGGGAAGTGATGCATACAAGTTATTTCAGGCAAATCTGGCTTCAGGCCAATGGGTAAGGGGTCAGTCTTCGGTTCTTCAACTACACACGGCTGAATGGTAGACACAGACTCTTCCAGAACATTTTGAAACCAAAGTTTTTTTGGATATCATCAGCTTAATGGATGAAAGAAGCTACAAAAGGCTACACCACAAAAAAGCAAATCAAAATCAGTGCACAAAAGAACAAAATGGAATCCATGTGACTTAGAAGTTTGTAATAAAATATTGTCACTGGTACTATTTAGGGCAGGAAAAGGAAAGTCCAAAAACTGAATATAAGAATTGGCAAAATAGTTTTATAAATGTATAGGATCACTCAAACCAATTGTTTCATTCAACCCACTCTTTTCCGTGGCATAATCCAAAAAGCATTGGCAAAGCCAATAGATCTTGCCCTGGTACCCAATGATTCGATAATGGATTTTAGACATGCTTTACAGCCTCCCACCATGCTAGACAGCATGGCTACATTTTTCTTTCAAAAAAAGATTTTGTCCCAGTCGAAAAAGACAAAAAAGTATCTGCTTCATTTTGTAAACATGCGCATCTCACATTCTAACTGGATCGGTAAATAAAAAGTTAAAGAGGGTGGGAAGACTGCGAGCATAAGAGCACCAAAGGACCCGTGGCCAGAAGCAACACAGTATGGGGCAGCAGATGGGGGAAGGAGCAACATGAGGGGATGCAGGTGGGGGAAGTATATCTAAGGACATGGGTGGAAGAAAGAACATTAATAGAAAGCAAAGCATTTGGGGCAAATCTGAGAAAGAGAGCAACAAGATGTTGAAGTGGTGAGAAAGAAGCACATGGGAAGAAAAAGCAATGCAGACAGAGTAGGGCAGAAGCTCAATCGAAGGAGAGAGAAAGACTGAAGCATGGTGGGGGCAGGGCTGGGCATGAGAGAGGTAAACAAGAGAGACAGCTGGAAAACACATGCCCTCTTGAGTTGTCTTAAGCAAATGAAAACAAAATAAAAACAAAAACATAAAGGTGGAGCCTGAAAAGTGAGCAGTGAATACTACCAACAAATTGCAAATAATGAGTGGGTCTAAGCCCACGGTAATTCAACAATATGTCTAGCAACAGGCAGTGCATGTGCCGTCTAGTAGGTAAGACCTAGAACAGCATACCACCTAATTTCTTTTAAAGAGAGTTTGACTTCTATATCAGAACAACAGAATTTACCCCAGAAAACAACTTGTGCATAGGTGGTCAAAGTGGGCCATCAGTGATGCACCATCTCTTTTGGTGCACACACACAATCTATTTATGAACAGTTTATCTTGCCAAGAAATTTCAACCAGCAAGGATATGTTACCAAGTCTATACATTTAATTCCATTGTTATTTGTATTTGTAGCATTGTAAAGTTATGGGGTTTAGCTTCATTGCTTTCCTGATCAATTATACATTGGAAAAAGCAACGTCACACATTTATCATGGTGCATATTCTTCATCAAGTTTTTTGAAAGTATTCTTCAAAAGAGACTATTTAGAGTTAAGAGAGTAAACCATTTTCTGACTAATACATGTGGTATCTTTAAGCAATCAAGGTTTTTTTTCCTATGGGGAGTTTGGAAGCATTGACTATTTGCCAGTTCCACTTTATGAGTCCCTGTTTGAATGTTGAGAAGAATTAATAAAACTGGTATTACAAGTAAAATGGAACAATCTAAATAATGTAACATTAAGAATATGAGTATAACACAATCAAAGAGTATCCTCAATAGAGGATATAATGACAGACTATGTTGTAATCAATTACAGAAGAAGAAAGTAAATAGTTATGGATGCTTGCTGCCAAAACTATTTGTAGCATAATAAATCAAAAGTAGAATTGCAAGTTTCTCATGATTTACGGTTATGCCAAAGCCTTTGTATACATCTACATTCCCAAAATATCATTCAGAACCTCTGAGGTTAGACAATATAGGCCTCATTATGACCCTGGCAGCCGGAGGTAAGCTGGCAGTAACACTGTCAACAGGCTGGCGGTGTTCCGCCAGCTATTATGACCGTTGCACAATAGCCACGGCCACACCGCCGGCCCATCCACTATACCGCCAGGCGGAAGCCTGGCAGTCATAATCCCCAGAGTCCCTGACCGCCAGCCTGGCCACGGCAGTAAACACCGCCATGGAAAGGCTGGTGGTAAGGTGGACTTGGGGTGCCCCTGGGGCCCCCTGCACTACCCATGCACTTGGCATGGGCAGTGCAGGGGCCCCCAGGCATAGCCCAGTCGTGCATTTTACTGCCCGGATTTCAGGCAGTGAAATGCACAACGGGTGCTACTGCACCCGCTGCACATCAGCTTTGCCGCCCGCTCTATTACGAGCTGGCAGTAATGTTTATGTGACTTTTCCGCTGGGCCAGTGGACAGTAACACTGTTACCGTCCGCTGGCCCAGCGGAAAAGTCATAATAGGGAGCCTATTTGTATGCTTATATGTTTGTGTTCTATTCTAAACACATTTAAGGAAGTGGTTACACACAATCCCAATATAACATCATGAACTGAGTTAATATTTTTTAATTTTCCAGCAATAAAACATTGGTAGCAACTTTTATTCTACTTTTGGTCTTTGGATCTAAATTTCATTATTCACTGACTGAGACCAGGAATGCTGGTAGGCTTATATATCCCCATCTCCATATCCCTGAAACCTCTTTAATGTAACAGTGCAATGATTTCTTTACACAGATGCAATACTTAGAACATTTAGATTTGTTTCTTGAGGGATTAAATGATTGTGACAAGTGCTTTTATTTTACGGCCCATATGGATTAGGAAAAGATGCATTTTAGATGTACTCATAGTTTAAACAGATGAGAATTTTGACAGTCTCCAAACCAAGTCAAATGATCACTGTTCTCTATTAAACTATTTGAGCGTGCATCTATGCCACTTGAAAAAGTTTCCTTTCAGTTAATTTCCCTAGCTCTGAAGAAATTCAAACTTTTCTGCAGTTTATGACCTACTTAGTAAGATCATGAAGGAAGAACTCTTATTCTGAGATTATTCTAAACAGTCACTATACCATGACCTGAATGCTATGATCATGACATATATTCACATTGAAAGAACAGCCAGAACAACTTTAATCGTAGGTGTTTGCCAGCACTGTCAGTCCCGGGGGCTCAACTGTAGTCACCCATAAAGTCCCTGAATTTGAATGTTTGTAATACATTCATTGTGGTACCTTTGGATATAACCCTAAGCAAGGAGAAAGGTTCTAAGAAATTAGTATTTAAGCATCATCAGGGTTATGCATGATCATAGCAAAAGCATTATTGTGGATAGTGGCCTCTTCAAGACATTTAATGCTCCTTTCCCCAACAGAGTTCCCATTTAAATTTCCAAATGGAACTTGGAGAGGTGGGTAAAACCCCTCTACCATCTTCATATAAGCATAATGGAGAAAGAGACCATACTAGAATCCTGGAAGGGTGCTATTTTACATCCTATTCAAAAAATTGGCAGTGTAAGTGATCTAAAACATTTCAGGGCAATTGCACAGGATTTAGAAAAGGCTCAGAGACAATTAACCTCATGGCCCAGAAACCTTTCAAACAGCACACAGCACTGATTGTCTGTTATTTGGACCATAGTGTTGTGTTTGATAGAGCTAATAGAGCAACACTAAGGGGGAAGTTATTAGCCAGGGGCTTTCCCTCAATATTATTTAAAGCTATCAGAATGTTGCATGCAGACGCAAGATTGAGGATGACAAATGAATCAGGCTCTACTGTCATCTGGACAATCTATGCAAACAGAGGAGGGAAGCACCGCTATCATTTATTCTCTACAACGCTAACCCAGTTCCCATTTTACAGAAGGAAATTATTTTTTCTCTAAAACTTAATTCACCCATATTATGGCTTTACAAGATGCCAAAGACACTTTGCTGTTAGATTGCAATCCCATTGGCCTACAATGCTGAGTAACTTGTCTCCACCAATATAATAACTGGAACGACCTCAGCTTCAATCTGGGCGAAAATGAAGACAGTCCAGTTCAGCAAAACAAGCAGAACCCATTCTTGGAGCATTGCACAACCAAAGCATATCAATATCTGGGCGTGTGGCAGGATGATAAACTTCATCATCATATTCACTTAATGGCTATGCACAACAGAGTAAAAATGCTGCAGCTTAATTTGAGGAACCTTTATCATAAACTTAATAGCCCATCCAGTTCCTCAATATTAACCGTGATAAGGGCAAAAGTGATCCCCACACTTATCTATAGCTCACCTTCATATAGAGATAAGCTAAACTTGTAAATATATAGAGCCATGTATACAGCCAGATGCTAGAAGGAAAAGATATCTTTTGAAGCAACATTTGCCATAATATTATTAGGTGGGCCACACTGCATGATGCCAAGTCTTTTAGGGGTTTAATTTGAAATCTCGAGCTCACAGCCCCCATATCAAATACCATTGATGCTTTGATGTGGAGGTCTTTTTTGATGGGTCTCTATTTTGAGTCCGTGGCAACCCAGTTTCTACTTAGAGTGTCCGTGCATATGAGCCTTTGTAATACATTGATTGTGGTACTTTTGGGTATAACCTTAAGCAAGGGGAAAGGTTCTAAGATTGTAGCATTCAGGCAGTCACCAAGGTTTTGGCTGATCACATATATTGTGGATATTGGGTTCGTCCACAACTTTAGTGCTCTAGGTCCCAAAGGAGTTTCTCTTTCACTTTTCAAATTGAACTTGGAGAGATGGATAAAACCACTCTACCATCTTTTTATAAGCATAATGGAGAAGGAGACTATGCCAAAATCCTGCAAAGGTGCTATTTTACATCCTATTCACAAGAAGGGCAGTGCAGGTGATCCAAAACATTTCAGGACAATTGCACTACTGGACAGTGGTGAAAAAAGCTGTCCGCTTGTTTAGAGGAGCTGGAGGAATGGGTCAGTACAGGGAAGTTATTACCACTCCACCATACAGGATTTAGAAAAGGCTCAGAGACCACAAATAATATTTTGGCAATTAGTCCTATGGCCCAGGAAGCTATCAATCAGGGCACAGCACTGTATGCCTGTTATTTGAACAATAATGATTACTTTGGTAGGGTTAATAAATCAACATTAAGAGAGACGTTATTGGCCAGGGGCATTCCTTCTACGTATTTAACGAATGTTGCACGCAGACACTTGCTTGAGGATGAAGATTGGATCAGGCTGTACTGTTGCCTAGACAATGTATTCCAACAGAGCATTGAAGCACCCCTGCCATTTAATCTCTACACACTAATCCAGTTCCCATTTTACAGAAAAAAATGATTTTTTCTCCAAAACTTAATTCACCTGTATTCTGGCTTTATATTATGCTAATGATACTTTGCTGTCAGATTGCACACCCGGGTCCCTACAATGTGCACTAACAAGCCTCCACCAATATAATACCATTAACTACCTCAGGCTCAATCTGTAACCAAAAATATAGTTCAAGTCAACAAAACAAGTAGAACCCATTCTTAGAGGATTGCACAACCAAGGCCTTTCAATATATAGGTGTGTGGCAAGTTGATAAACTTTCTCATCTTAATCATTTAATGGCTATGTGCATCAGAGCAAGAATGCTGCAGCTCAAGTTGAGGAATCTTAATCATGAATTCCATCTCGCATCTGGCTCCTCATATTAACCCCTATAAGGGCAAAAGTGATCCCTGCACTTATCTATGGCTCACCTTCATATAGGTCTAAGCTAATTAAGATTTTGAAAAAATCTTTCCTGCAGTAGTTTGTGCGATTTTCATTCTCCTGCAAAGTATGTCCCATTGCCACATAAAATTGATGTTTGCTTTATAAATCGTGGTTCCTTGATTGACCTCCAGTGATTGAATTATTGTGTCAGGTTGAGCTGTTCGGAGGGGGGAGGTCCCTGAAGAATTGCATTTGAAATTAATTGAATGTTCAAATCAAAGCTCATACCTCAATGGGGATTGATAATTGCACATGATATTGGATTCATTGACTATAAAAGAAGTGTGGCAGGACAACATACAGTATGATGCTTTCAGCACTATCGCCAGAACAGCAGCTATTTTGGACACCAATAATAGAAACATGACAGTCCTTGGCAAGCTGAAGTGTGGCACACTATTCCAGCCATCATAAATGTCCCAGGCTTTTCAGCCTTATATGCAAATGCATTTGAAACATCAAAATAAAAACAGGTAAATATGACTCAGTTTTCCCTTAGTTAAAATTCCCTCCCTGAAATGTGGCCTGAGAGCCTTCAGGTTTAAGAATTGCACATGTTTCAGAAAATGCGGTTTTGATAAGGAGTTGTTAGTGCACATCATTTGCAGCTATTCTTTCTTGGTACACCTATGTCGAAAGATTCTACATCCCTGTTTTCACAGACTGGGCATATATACAATTGAATCCACCTTTTCGATGTGCCTGTTAAGCATTGATAGTTAAACTGCTGGTTGTTAAAATATATGGACTTGGCAGTCACACGGCTCTTTCACTGTGTTAACTTGTTGCACAGTGTCACCTGCAGAGAAAGAAAATGCTGCTCGAGTGCCTATACACCACTGAGAAGACTATGAGTTGGTCTATATTTACAAATGTTGCAGTTCTTTACTTAGATTATAAATATGTTTGGGTTGACTTGTATTTTGCATTTGTAATTGTATTTATATAGTGTTTTCTACCCCTGAAGAGGTGTTGGAGCGCTTTTCGGCAAGTAACAGACTACTCTGTAACCTAAATGTGGATTAGTGTTTTTAGTCTATTAAAGTGTAGGTGATTTTTGTCTTTTAAATATATTGAGTTACTGGCCTTTTATTAGTAGGTATTACAAGTTTTATTATTAGGTATTACAAGACCTAACATGAAGGTGCATTAGTTAAAATTGGGAAGCTCATGTTAAGTACTGTTAACTTTTTGGATCACATTCTGTTGTTGACATTGTGATTTTTACTATTTTAAATTAACTTTGCAATGATTGTTTGATGAAATTTGTAATGTTCTTTATTAATCAAACCAATAAACATTTACACACTCCAAACAGCCGCATGGCATGACCTGTACGGTATGGTATGGTATCGGCACTTATACTCCAGAAACATCACTGAAGAACAACAGAACACTGATTATATGTGTGAGTTCAGGGATACAATTCAGGATTGATTGCAATTTTAGACTCTCAGTGAAAATCACTTTCCAAGGGTGATTTCTAGCATTCAGAGATGTAGTCCTCTGAAGAGGTGAGTTTCCAAATAATTTCTGAATTGCAGCAGAGTGGGACAGTTTTTATGTTAACAGGTATGTTTTTCTGATCTCTCACAGCATAAAAGGAAAAGGTCTGTCTTCTGGTTTCCTTCTTTTTTACACTTTTCTTCTATAAGTCAGGCAAGATCCTCTTTTCTAGAATGGCCTCATATCATCCAAGTATGTAGGGTGCCATTTCTGGTCGGCTTGATGTAATTCAGCTGCACATGAAGATGACATAGGCTTTGTTGGCAAGGGTCAGTTTCTTTAATTGTATTTTGTGGCAACATGATTGAACTTCCTTAGGCCTTTGTAAAGAGATGTGTCAGGTAGTAATATGTCATTTAGAGGGACTTGCATGGTGTCAGGAGATCATAAAGCAGTGCGTTTCATTTATCCAGGTGCAAAGGAACCTGTCGTTGGTTTTGACAGTTGTTCTGAAGTCGTCATCAGTATCTGGAAGAAACGTTTTCACATTCTTCAGGGGGAAGGGATGATGCAACGCTCTTTGGTTTTCTTGTTGATATGTCCTTTGATGAAGAGGATGGAGAATTCCAAACTATTTTGTGTTAGGTGTCAGCAGTAGGGCAAATCCGCTGACCTTCATTTCAGAGAACCAGGCTTAAGTTTGTGGTTGTTTGTTATTAAAGGCAAACAAGACAATTTCTGTCATAATGAGGTTGAGTATAGCCAGGTAATAGACATTCACTTAAGAATGAAATTGACTCAGGTTTTGAGTCATTGCATATCCTGAGCATTTGGTCTTTCTAGGTGAAATAGTTGTCATCTGCATATGGATGGATCTTGAAAATGATGTACTTCAGGAGTAGATGTTTTTATTGCTCCAGACTAAAACAGAAAAATGCTTGGTCAGAGTGAAATGCAAGTAAATCAGGCTTCATTGTTTTCAATAGTGTTTCATTCAACATCATGTATCATCAATGAATAATTTTGACTAGTAACCTTAGTTTGTGTCTGTATTAGATATGTTATTATATTTTTGCTATGTTTTTAAGAAGGGAGAATAATCTAGCATTATTACTAGAGAGGTGATGTTTAACGAAACACAACTGAGTAGGGTGAATGAGGTTAGGTAATAATGGCTCCACACTCATTGCAAAGATTTTCACATATATTTTGCAATTTATATTAGAAAATGGGATTGGTCTGTAATTTTTAGGTTGGGTAAGATCCTTGCCTTCTTTAGGAAGAACAACTATGACTGCCTCTGCTGGGGCACCCTCAACTACTCCAGTGTTCACGAAATGCTGGAAAAGATTTAGAAGTGCAGCTTGTAGACTGGGCCTGAGCATTGAGTTTGGTTCTGTCCTTATAAGAGATGGAGGGAAGATCAAGGTTGTCTAGGAATTTGGAATATGTTTAGGGATCTACTTGTTTCCTGTTATCATATAGGTTTGTGTAGAAAGCGTTCAATGTCTCCACTATCCTATTTAACTGAATACTTTTCATGTCTTTGATTGCAGGACTAAAATGTTTGGTTTGTTTACATATTAGGTTAGAGTCCACAATGTATCAGATTTATTAGCTTTACATAATCTAATACTTTTTGTTTATTGATGCACACACCTGCTCTTGTGCTTAAAATCGTGTTAAATGTTTATTTCTTATTATTTAAAGTGTTTAAGATATTTGAATCTTTGGATTGTCTCTGCTGACATTCAAACACTTTAATTTTGTTTTCCAAAGTGAGTAGGGATTCATTTGTTCTTTTGTTAGTTTTTAAACATATGCTAATTAAGAACCTCCTGATTGTCACTTTTAAGACTTTCCATTGGGTGAGGGGAATGGTGTCATCAGCTGAATTTTCTTGTAAAAGAATGATCAAGATCACCTTGTAGCATTTTTAGGGGAGGTTGGTACTGTACTATTTCTAGTCAAGTCTCTATAAATTTTGTGATCTTGCTTTGTCTCCCCAAGAAAGAGACAATTTTATAAAGGAGTGATCTGATATATGTCTGGGTTTGTTTGGATTTGTCAATTATAGGATGCAAGTGATTCCCTGAAATCAAATTATAATCCTTCCTGGAGTATGAGTTGTGTGGTGGAGTGAAAAACATATGGGGCCTGATTTAGATTTCAGTAGAGGGGTTACTCCATCGCAACGGTGACGGATATCCCGTCTGCTGAAATCTAAATTCAATTGTTTTCTATGGAATTTAGATTTCATCGGATAGGATGTCTGTCACCATTGTGATGGAGTAACCCCTGTGCCGAAATCTAAATCAGGCCAATGCTCAAGTTTGTCTGGATATTGGAGTCTCCAAGCATCTTTTAGCTGATATCGCTGACTGAGATTAGTCATCTTCTTATGTGATTTAGGAGGACGATATTGGTGTTGATAAGATCTGTCTAGTGTACAGTCTAAAGGTAAATTACAGTCCCTATCCACAATCCTTGCGTTGTCCAGGAAAACATAAAAAAAAATTTAAGCAAAACCAAAAAGACGGCTCATCTCAACTTAGTGTGTATATGTAAATTATGTGAAAATCTTCATCCTCTTAATATAGTTCAAACATAATCCATCTACATTTCATATCTGTGGTTGAAGAAAGTTAAATTATCACTCAATTTTTCTTAACATTAGCAGGACAAATTATGTCACCCAACCATTTAAAATGTTGGGATAGTATTTATTTTTATCCAATTTTGCCCTCCTGCAATAGAAGTATATCACCTTTCAGTTAATACATATACTTATTTCACTGGGTGATTTGAGCCCATCACATTGAAGGATGTAATGTTCAATCCACTCTTAGGAGAAGGCCTGTGAACCATGCAAAAATGTTCATTACATGCATAAGAAACAATACGTTGTTTACAGAGAAAAAGTGTGTTTTGCATCTTGTACTTAGCAAAGATAAATAGAATAAATAGTTATACAAGATATGAAAATACAATATTATCTTATATCTACTCTTGATTTAAAAATATATGAAGAACACACAAATACAAAACATAGAGGTAAGGCAGAGGAAAAAAGAGAATAATAGAAGAAAAGAAGGGAAAAAAGAAGGCTCTCAGAAGAGTGATGGGTGACACAAGCTGTTAGACACCAATCAAAAAAACAATAGAACAAACAGAATGAACCCAACACTTTCTGAACCTCCTTCCATTCCCTATCCCAACCATGACTCAGTGATGTCGGGAAAAAGGAGATAAAGCTCCAAGGTTGAATCACACTTTCAAATATAGTTGCGAAAAAAAATAGAGATTGCATCCAGCATGCATTCAATTAGTAAAGCAAAAATGAACAAACCTTCACTTAGGTATATTAGATAATTCCAGAACTTGTATATAAGAAAAAATGGCAAGAAGTGTATGAGACCCTATAAAACATTACAGAAGCATGACTAATTATAGACAATATAGTACACTGTGGTAACAACTAATTCATAATAAATTGTGGTACACATATAAAGAAACATAATGCAGATTGCCTGAATAGGGGTAATTCAAAGGTAAATAATCATAGGCATACTGTAAATACTGCAGGGCAGAAATTTGATATACAGACATTAGTACCCCTTCAAGGTTCTGGAGCATTGCTATATTGACTGTGCATGGGGAGTCGACCCTTGGAATTTTCTGTACTCTTTCTACTTCCATTTCTTTTTTAAAGGATATACTGTTTAATTTACTATATAAGTTTCCAAGAATTTAATGGAGGAGTCATGTTCTGGGCCTTTTGAACCTTCGGGAATCTCGGAAATCCTCAAGTTACCTCGTCTGTTTCAGCCTTATAGCTCAGAAACTGCTTTTGGAAGAGAGAGAGTGTTGTGGACATTTGCTGAGGAGAGCTCTTTAAAATGAAGTGATTCATGAGCTTCCAAATTGCTTTTTGGGTTCTCTGTTTCTGCAGTTCTACTGTTGACTTGATAGACATCATCCCTTATTGTACTGATGTTGTATTACAATGCATCAGTGTTCAGCTTGGTTCATTTTGCTAAATAGTGGACTCCCATTAATTTCTTCACAATTGTGTCCATTGACACCGAAGTATCAGATTTTGATTCAATAGATCCTGGTAATAGTGGTTCGTCATTAGTATGATTTGTTCCAAATTTTTGTCCCTTGTCCAGCGTGTTTTTGATGTAAAATATTTTTTTTAAGTACTTTGTATGTGTCTGAGAACAATATTTAGTGAGAAAGCAGCTTTGTTAGAATAATGCCCTTTCACATTTCCTCATTCCCATGGATTCTCAGTGAGGAAGAGAACACTTGAAATTATGCTGAGTCAAGATTGCTCATGAAACAAGTGATAACTCCCAAGAAATGTTCAGTAGAGGACCTATTGGAGTTGTAGCCTAATTCCGATTGCACTCTCATCAGCCAAGATCAGAAGTTTAGATATGAGTTACAGTGAATGCCTTGTGAAATTTACAGTGACTCATTTGAACATACAACAAAAAAAACAGTTGCGAGCAGAAAGACTGGAAGTTTTAAAAAAGCCTTCTATTTGTGGGGCACTGGAAGCTAGAACAAAATAATACCTCAATCTCATGGGGAGCAGCAGATGGGTACTAATTAAGTTGCATCAATTAGTGCTTGCCCCCTGCTCCACATAGAGGAATGGAAATGATGCTATGTGTGCTTTGACGAATTACAAGGCTGTAAAGAAGAGTACCACGCAAACCAACAAATGGTGAGCGGCAGGGGGACTCCAAGCCCTTTACTGAACACAACAGTGTCGCACATGCTAGACGCATGCGCAAGAGCATGCACTCGCAGGCTCGTCCCTAAAAGGGTCTGAGGAACCTGGAGACTATTGATTGACGACTCAGTCACATCCTAATGACAAGGTAGCCCAATTAAAAACACTCTCCCTTTGCAAGTAATCCTTCTGCTATAGGATAGAGATTCAAGCAGAACTTCAAGAGAATATATGCCCAATAAAGTCGCAGCTCAGGTTTGCCACAGGTGTGCTAACAAAACCCGAAAAAAATGATTGGCAGCATTCCTACTAAGGAATTAGGCCAAACAGAGAATCCATAAATATATTACAGTTACTTTAGAGCAGCCAGCATACATTTCTTCTTTTGTACTCCTTTTAGAGGTCATTTTAGGCAGCAATGACCTAATGTATTATTCTGATTTTTGGTACGTGATCACCAGCTCGGGAGCATCCATGTCACAGCCGCCCTGTTACCAAAGGCATCCGTGCTCCGAGGTTGCTGTGGGTGAAATCAGCAAGGTTTCAGGCTGCTCGCAGGTTTGATGTATACTGGACACATTTCACCCTTCAGGTCTGTGTGCGCCCTTTATTTGTGACTCTGTAGCGCAGCATAGAGCATTATTCATTAATTTACCGTGTGGATCTCCCGGCTTAAATGGCCCTCTCCCTTTCGACAAAGTCACCCCCGCATCTTCCTGTAATTATTAATATACCGATCAAAACTGTGACTGCATAGTTTTGACTGATCTAACTTCGACTTGCTACACAACGGATGTTCAAAAATTCTTTTTTCCATCACGTAACATTTAAATCCATTGCTAACTTTTCCCCTTCCACATTTGATTAACTACTGTACTTAATCTATAGTAAAACAAAAGACACGGTTATAGCTCTAAAAATATATTTAATCAACAAAAAGGTTTCCAACCATAAAAATATATAACTTTAATATTTTGAAAGTGTATTTTTCTTTTGCAAATCTTTTTTAAGAAAAAAACCTGTAGGTTGCATGAGACTGCTAAATTCAACAAGATTCACCCCTTCTTCAACTAATTATCACAATAAAGAAGATAATCAATTGCTAAATTGTAAGGCATGTTTAATAAACAAGGAATATATCCCCTCACCACCAGTATTCCGATATTGAAAATTGTATTTGTAAAACGTGTCTGACTTTAAAAAGAATGAAAACAATATTTATAATTTTCACTGCACGTGTCCATTTTAAAATTAAACATAACATCACCTTTCTTTCAATTATTAATTTAAAAGTTATCATGAGTGAAAAAATAGACTGAGATTGTAATCTCACTATATTAGTCGTTGCTCAATTAAATAGGTAATGATTGGCTCAAATTTTAGAAGTCGAATTTTGAAGATGCACTCTAAAAACCAAGTTACCCGGCCTGGTGGTCTTTATTAAAGCTTCTGTTTATTTGAAGTAGAGAAGATACTAATTCCCAAGAGCCGTGCAGCATGCCTGCCTTAGGAAAGGTGTCAGGCCAATGTGGAATTAAATACCTGAGGCACTGCAAATTATCCTGTGAAAAGCATCTTCATTAATGAACCACCAGACAGGCTGCTGCTGTTTCCAAAGCTGCTGCCTGCCATCAACACATTTTCACACTGGGTTTTAAAAAAGCCTTTCAGAATTGTGTAAATATGTGAATATAATTGCCTTTCCAATTTCACAGCTTATCAGATCCAGGAACGAAAAAAAGAGCTATTGGAAAGACAATAAGAGCATTGGGCGGAATGGCCTATGGTTTTTCTTTGTTGTTCTTGAACTCGGATTGAAGAAACAGATGGTAAGATTTTCTAGTAGGCTTAAAACAGAAGCCAAGTTAATCCAAAACTGTTCAGCTATCAGACAGGATAAATCCATTCTGCCGCATTTTTTCCATATCACAGCCCATCAGCCGGAGATTTTGTTGGCATTATGAAAAGGTATTTACCAGGAAGCATTTTTCGAAGGAGAAGGACAAGCTTTGTTAGGCCAGATACATTTTAGTTTTTCTGGGACCTCAATTTATGAAACCATTATAGCTCATATGTCTCCTTGTACAGTAATTGGCACTCATTATGCTAATTGCATACCCATTATCACTAATTAACAATCATGGTGACCTGGCCCACGATCTAATTTGCCTTTAATCTGTTTTTGTATGGGGAGTTTTGCCCTGTAATTTTCAGGTGATAATTTTATTCAAGCTAAGTTTATGAAGTGAAGAATGCTACGTTTTGAGTTTTGGACGCATTCCATTCAGCTGTAGTCTGCTGTTACAGTCATTTCTGCTTAGTCTGCTGTTACAGTCATTTCTGCTTACCTGGTCACAATGCCTACACAGGCTCCCTCAGCTCATGTGAAACCAGCATAACAAGGTAGGCACTTTTACCATATTACGATATTAGAATAACTCTGTGACCAGAGGAAGGAACACCCTTCCCAATTACAAATATGGGTCAATGTTGGCCTCCACAGGGGATTAAGAATGGAAAAGTGTCTGGCTGTGTTTTTTTTGTTATAGTTTCGGGCTGCAATTGTTTTGTTATAGACTGAGGGACATTTTAATGGGGATTTAGGGTAGGGCAGCGCAGCAAGACTTTTTGCTGCACTGCCCTGTGCCAAAGTGAATGTGCAGGAATGCACCGTATTTATGAAATACTTTGCATTCCTGTCCTTTCCACGTGCCCTGGCACCATAAACAATCCTAAGTGGCATTTTACCCATCCTATGTGTGGTGCAGAATGCAGCACACATGGAAAGAGGGAAAAAAAAGAGAATTAAAAACATTTCTCCTCATTACGCTTCATCCTGGAAGGTGCAAGGGGGCATATTTATGGGGTTTTAGTGTAGGGCAGCAAATCAAGTAATCTTGCTGCATTGTCCTACGCCAAAGTGAAAGGGCAGGAATGCACATATTTATGCCATATGGTGCATTCTTGCCCTTTTCTTCTGCGCTAATGCCATTTTGGCAGCCTAGTGCCAATGCAGACACCCTTCCACCATGATCCAAGGGTGGCTCTGTTCCATGCAGGATTGTATTTGTGCAGGAAGGGGCACCTTCCTGCACAAAAACAATCCCAAGAGGTATTTTCCTCTTTCTATGTGTACTGCAAAATGCAGCACACAGGGAGCGAGGAAATAAAAACTAGGTGAAATAAAAATATTTCTCCTCGTTACACCTCACCTCTGCAGGCATGAGGTTTTGGTGCTTCCCCAGGTTTACATGGTTTTGTCATTTTAGAGCAGTGTCAAAATCCATGGGTGTTGCGTGGGAAAACCCAGTGCAACAGCCATGGAATGCCTCCCTGGCACTGAGTAAGGCAACGTAACAACTTGCACTGGCTTGACATACTCCATGTCTATGAGGTAATGCAAAGTGGCTTTACGTGGCTTGACCAATATGATTATGCAGTTTGCGCTGCCAGAGCATTAAAAAAGTGATGCTCCATCAGTGCATAGGGCTCATAAATATGCCCCTGAGTATATTTGATAGTCATAAACCATTTTTCAGCTTTTACTCCCTGTGTGTAGCAAACATAGTTATGCTTGCAAGTCTCCTTTTAGTGTCAAATGCACCTTTGAAAGCATATTTGAACACTGTAGGCCTGAGTCCCAAAAATAGTGTAAAGGTACACAGGGAGATACACATTTCCGTTTGTATATAACTTTACACATATTTGTACTTCATAAGCACAGTGCTATATTTGAAAAGCTGTGTAAGGAGAAGGTTTCCAGGGGTGGTAACTGGGAATATCTTTTCTCTTATTCATCGGTCTCCCATTTCCTGAATAAGTAATTGTACATAATGTACAACAACACGTTAAAGAAATGGTATTCAAAATACATTTGCTCATTGTTACTTCTCTTTTGTTCTACTTGAGGAAAAACGTTTTTTTCCCTTCCTCTACACTGCCTTTAGGTGTGGAAATAGTCTGGTCCATCCCCAGCTTGGAAAAGGAGTTGTTTCAGACCTTTACTAGATTAAATCTCTGACAAATTCCAGAGCGGGAAAGGGTTTGCAGTTTGTGAATGTCTGCAAACTCACAGATTGCTGTGTTCATAAACATACTTGATCAACCCTGCCTTGTTCAGCCCACAGCCCACTCCCCATTATTCCCTGTGGAGAAACCCTTCCCCCTACAATTCCTCCACATTTAGAGGCAATCCATTTCCTTACAACGTGGAGGAGAAATTGCTCTACCATTTAGTGGAGTAAAGCTCTGTCAATTTCCAGATGGGCGTTTGAGAATAGCTGCAACATCACACACACTTGCACAGGATTAAAGAGTATTAACACCATTTAACTCAGTCAGGAATCTGTGGATTCCTGTTAGGCATAAATGAGACTATGGTTGACCTTAAGCTTATGTATAGCGGGGAGGTACTGGAGCCCAAGCATTCCTGGTTTATTTTACCAGATGTAATCCGATTTTAAATTGTTGTTAGCATAACATAGAAAACTGTCCTCACTAACTCATCGTGTTATCTGACCAAATTAGCCAAAAAGGCTAATCTGACAAAGCAAGGGAGAAATGTGAGAGCTAGACAGTCAAAAATTTCAGAAAACTCTCTTAGTCATTCTTTTTCTGGTCAAGCAATTTTAAGCAGCTGTCACATACAATTTTGTTTCCCCCAGTTGGTCATGATGTTTGAATTGAGAAAAAAGCTGAAATTCTGATTATTGAACCCTTGTATGCCAAACTTTTTAACGTGTTGCTATTAAATAATTCCTGATCATTATTACATAATTTAGAATTGGATAGTAAAAACTACTGCATGTAAATCTCAATGCATCATGTGTGTGTAGGGAAAATGACAATAAGCACAGGGGCATGTGAATAATAAATAAATAACAACATAATAGCTATACTGCATATTATGCTTCTAAAATTAGTTGAGGGGTGTATTGTGTATTAAGGTAGGTTTTTACTAGTGCACCCCATTTCCATATCCTTGACAGATTACTGGCTTAGATTTTCAGTGCCACATCCAAAATCACTTTAATCACTATGGCCCTCATTACAACCCTGGCGGTCGGTGTTAAAGCGGCAGTAATACCACAAACAGGCCGGCGGGAAAAAAAATGGGATTACGATTGTGGCAGAAACCGCCAACATAGACAGCCACTTTAACACTCCGACCGCCAAAGCGGTACAAACAAACAGCGCAGCGGACACCACCAACAGACAGGCGGAAGACAATGTACCGCCCACCCTATCACAAGATGCCTATCCGCCACCTTTTCCGGTGCGGAACCAACGCGAACTAAAACACGGCGGAAACAGTACACAGAAGGGAAAACACTTACCTCTCCACACCCCACGAGGAACCAGGACGCCATGGAGCCCGAATTGCAGATACTGTGGATGATGGTCTTCCTTCTCTTCTATCAGGAGCACCAACGACGGCGGCGACAACCACGGTGAGTACTGCATCTACAACACAGGGGAGGGGGGAGGGAAAAGAGAGTGACACCCCCACGCAACACGCAACACCCCCACCCCCACCCACAACACCATACACACAAATACATGCAGCAACAGTACACATACACCCCACCCTCCCCCTGGAAGAACGCAAGGACAAAAGGAATTGATTTGAACGAATGCAATCATGTGAAATCTCAGTATCAAAGTTCAAAATCCAGTGAACGCAATTATGTACACCAACTACACAAGTCCGGATAGTGCACCAATCATTGTCCGTGGACCACTGGGCCCAAAATGCATGAGCGAAGCCCACACATGACACCTGACTGGAAATGGAGAGAACACTGCAGGGGCATCAGATCGAAATGAAACAGGCACCTCGGGGGGGTGCCTCAGCCAGATGAACGCACAACACCACTGCTGCCCAAGGGGGCTCCATGCCCATTGATGTATCCTGGGGAGTGCAAAGCCACAGTCTCTCAAGTCTCTCTAGTGGGTGGTTTGCCCACTACTTTATCCTGGGGAGTGCAAAGCCACAGTCTCTCAAGTCTCTCCAGTGGGTGGTTTGCCCACTGCTTTATCCTGGGGAGTGCAAAGCCACAGTCTCTCAAGTGGATGCCTTTCTCCACTGGTTCTGGAGGGGGCTTGGTGCCCAGAGTGCTTCATCCTGCCAAGGACTGAGGTAGTGGCTGTGATACTCCACTGGTTCTGGAGGGGGCTTGGTGCCCAGAGTGCTTCATCCTGCCAAGGACTGAGGTAGTGGATGTATCTCTCCACTGGTTCTGGAGGGGGCTTGGTGCCCACAGTCCTCCACATGCAGTGTGGCCGGTACAATTCCCTCACCTGGGTGTGTGTGCCACGAGATTGCCGAAGTACAGGTAGCATGATACGCCAAGGAGGCTGCGACATACCACACACTGCTGCGGCTTCGCATTCCACCTGCAGGTGACAACTGTGATGACAGTAATGCTTCATGGAAGCTGGCCAGGGTCCTGGAACTCACCACCAGCCGCGGACGACTGACCACTCAGGATGGTAGGCATGTCTGCGATGGTGCCACTGTCCGAGGACGTCGCGGGGCCACTGGCGGTGCTTGCGGCGGTGTCAGTCGTGGCAGGGCATGCGGCGGTCTCAGTCGTGGTGGTGCTGGCTGCGGGGTCTGTGGCGGCAGTGCTGGCGGCGGGGTCTGTGGCGGCAGTGCTGGCTTCAGGGTCTGTGGCAGCGGTGCTGGCGACAGGGTCTGTGGCGGCAGTGCTGGCGGCGGGGTCTGTGGCAGTGGTGCTGGCTGCCGGGTCTGTGGCGGCGGTGCTGGCAGCGGAGTCGGTGGCGGCGGAGTCGGTGGCGGCGGGGCATGTGTCAGCACTTGCTGAGGGAGAAAGCTGGATGTCTCCTGCAGCCTCCGACGGCTGCCCACCGGGGAAGAGGCTGGGAACTGTCGCAGCAGCTGTAGACGTGCCGGAGGTGGTGCAGGTGGCGGTGCAGGTGGCGATGTTCACCGCCGTACAGGTTGGCTTCGACGTGGACAGAAGGTGTGACACTGGTCCCTCATTCGGTGCCACCATGCCCTCTCCTGACCTGCCCTTCAGTTTTTGGCCCTTCCCCACCTTTGATGGTGGTGCAGTTGTCTTGCCACTATCCCCTTTCATTTTCGCTGACCCCTTGGTGGCAGGTGTTTTCGGCTTCTCCCTCTGGGATGTGGGCACCTTTTTAACCTTGGAAGGTGGTGGAATGTCCTTGCCCTCGCTCCGTGGCACACTGGCAGCCCTGATGGTTGGCGCACTCCATGACCCCACAGTTGCTGGCGCCACTGTGCCTGGGGATGTTGTGGCTGAGGTGCTGGGCTGGGCTGGGACCTGGAAAGCCTGGCCCTAGGGGAAGGATGGGGGGAGGTGTAGGGAAGAGGTCAATGTTAGCCAGGAAACATTTTTTAGACACACTAGGATGGGTAGATGGAAGGGTTTGGGAGTGGAGGAAGAGGTAGTGGTTGTAGGAGGTGTACGTCTGCTGAATTTGGGTGAAGGTGCATGGGCTGGAGGCTGTTGTGAGGTGGATGGCTGTTGGGTGGGTGTGTGCCTGAGTTTGTGTACTTTGGGAGGAGGGCTCACTGACACACTGGGAGAGGACACTAGGGTGTGTGAATGGTAGTGGGGGTGGTGAGTGAAAGTGAGCGGTGTGTGGTGATGGGACGTGCTGGTGATGGAGGTAGTGGCTGAGGATGTAGTGCATGCAGGTGTGAGTGGAGACGAGACAGGGAGGGAGGATGGAGACATGGAGGAGGTGGACACAGTGGAGGAAGTGGATGTTGGTATGTGTGCATGGGTGTGATGCTTGTGTGAGTGCTGTGGGTTGTGTGGTGCTTATGTTTGCCTGAGCCAATCTTGTGTGTTGATGTGTGTGCATGCTGGTCTGATGGTGTGCTTGGGATAGGCTGAGGTACAGGGGATTGGGTCTGGGTGGAGTAGGTTGGACGGGGAGGCTGGACACAGGGACAATGGCTGCCATCAGTGCTGAGGCCAGAGCCTGAAATGCTCTCTGTTGGGCTGCCTGGCCAGAATGAATGCCCTCCAGGTATGCATTTGTTTGTTGCAAATGCCTCTTAACACCCTGGATGGCATTCAGAATGGTAGACTGCCAACAGTGAGAGATCTCAGGAGGTCAATAGCCTCCTCACTTAGGCCAGCAGGGCTGACTAGGGCAGGGCCTGAGGTGCCTGGGGCGAAGGAGATGCCCACCCTCCTGGGTGAGCTGGCACGGGACACCCGCTGAGGGGCTGCTGGGAGGGCGGAGCTGGTAGGGGGGGTGGCGGCTGTACCTGTTGATGCGGTGGGCACAGAGGGGGCCGCCACCGCAAGGGAGCTCCTATCAGAGGAGGAGTCGCTGGTCTCTGCTCTTGTCCCCGCCGTGGAGCTCCCCTCGCTCTCCGCCCCACTGATGACTTCAGACTCCGTTGCTTCACCCTCCAGGGCCAAGTAGGATGCAGCTCCCTCCTGTTCTGGTGCCAATGCTCCTCTGCCTAATGATGCTATTGCACACAAGAACAGGGAGACCACAAAATGGGGAGGGGGGACAGAAAAAAACCATGTTCAGTGCATGCAACACCACTATCGTTGGCCGACACAACAGACAGTGAGCAGCCCTCTGCACTACGCCATGCACTTATGGTTCCTAGATTAATCACATGCCCATGGGGTACGAGGCCTAAGCCCAATTGTTGCACACCTGGAAGTCACAGGAGCCTGACTAGGTGTAGATTGCTCTAACCACTAGTGGGGTTGGGGTGCCACATAGCCTGCCTCACAAGGGACCCTGCCTACCAAGATCGCACTGGCCTAGGGGAACCCACTGCCCACCTCCCCCACCCAGACACCTCGTAATGCGCACAAAGTCAGCTGAATGAGAGTGTACTCACCCCCTTGTGGCTGCTGTGATGCCCTCAAGCGCCCATCCAACTCCAGATACGCCACCGCCAGGATCCGGAACATCCGGGGGTCATGGTGCGACGGGCACCCCTCCCATGTTGGGAGGCCATCCCCAGCTGGGCCTCCGCCGTCTTCTTGCTCCAGCGGCGCAGGTCCTCCCATCTTTTCCGGCAGTGGGTGCTCCATCTGTGGTGGACCCCCAGGCTCTGGACGTCCTTGGCGATGGCACGCCAAATACCCTTCTTCTGGTGGGCGCTGACTTAGAGGTATGGTCTAGGGGGAAAGGACATTACTTACCCGGCAGAACCGTCATACTCATTGCCCCCCCGTTCCCACCCTTGCCCTGACGCACATACACTCCCCATCCGCACATGCAGGCCTCAGCCCCCCATGTATCTTCCATCCACACCACTCAAAACAGGCATTGCCCATGCAGCATGCTCACAGTGTACTCACCTGTTTGTCTGGAGGACCATACAGTTGCGTGTGCTGGGGGAGGACCCCATCCACTAGTTTCTCCAACTCCTCCGAAGTGAAGGCAGGGGCCCTTTCCCCAGACACATGAGCCATCGTCGCTTCCAGACTGAGGTCACAGCAGCGATTGCTGTATAGGTCAGGTATCAAGTGAGTGAACAGACAGAAAATGGCGGTCACGTCTGCGGCGGTGCGTACCGTCACCGCCGGCGTACATCGTCATTGGCTCCTCTGACCCATAGGGCCCAATGTTAACCAATGCAGAATAGCGCCGCGGTCTTCGACCGCACACCGCGACGGTGTAGAACGCCAGCGCAGTTACCTCATATCCCCTTGTCCCACCTTACAGGTCAGGCAGCCGCCATTTCAGGGGGCCACATGGCATTAATAACAACTGCGTCACACCTATGTAGGCCTGGAATACTCACAGTTATAGGCACATTGCGGAATATTACATTTGTGCAAATTACATTTTGGAATACCTCAGTGTTGGTTGCCTCTCTGCTCGCTGTTCTCCTCCATAGGGCACGTCTGCTGGGGCAGGTTCCTCCATAGGGCACGTCTGCTGGGGCAGGTGATGAGATGGCGGCATCCTCCGGTGTACAGACCCCTGGTGGACCTGTCGACAATGGAAGAGAGACTCATAATAGTCACATACAGACTTGATTGTGCAACAATCCAGGATCTGTGTGCCCAGTTGGAGCCAGACCTGATGTCAGCTATCCGCCATCCCACAGGGATACCCCCTCTAGTGCAGGTCCTGTCAGTACTCCATTTCCTAGCAAGTGGTTCCTTTCAAACAACAGTGGCCATTGCATCAGGGATGTCCCAGCCAATGTTCTCTAACGTGTTGTCCAGAGTGTTGTCTGCCCTGCTGAAACACATGCGCAGCTACATTGTGCTCCCTCAGGTGGAGGATTTGCCTACAGTGAAAGGTGACTTCTATGCCCTGGGATATATCCCCAACATCATTGGTGCCATTGATGGGACAACCCTGGTGGTAAATGTTGCTTATCGCCGTGCAGAAGACCTCCAACATACCGCTTTGGCCGCAGAATTCTGCTACAGCTATTACGACCCACAGCTCGGAATCCGCCATAATACAGACACCAACACAAGTCCGCCACACCAAAGGTCAGTGATAAATTGGCGACAACAAAACCGACACCGTCATGCCAACAGGAATACGCCCACACTATCACAACCCACGAATCAACGCAGCGGTCTTTCAACCGCGGTAATCCATTGGCGGTACACACCGCCGCGCTCAAAATACACACACATATGCAAAAGACAACCACACTGGACAATTCGAAATACACACACCTGATACACATACACACACCACTCCCACACACTCACAACACTATAAAACACACACCCACATTACCCACAAACCCTTACTACCAGAAGTTTGAAAGCAGGCCAGAGAGAGACACTACCTAAAACAACACCAGTATCCACACACACACAACACCATCACTTACACAACATCCACGCACCTCAAACAACACACACCAACACATCCCCTCACACATCACAACACACACCACCTCACACATCACCCACACCACATTATGGCACCTCAACAACACCCCAGGTTCTCTGAGGAGGAGCTCATGGTCATGGTGGAGGAAATCGTCATGGTAGAGCCACAGCTATTCGGATCACAGGTGCAGCACACCTCCATTGCAAGGAAGATAGAGCTATGACGCAGAATTCTCAACAGGGTCAATGCAGTGGGACAGCATCCAAGAACTAGGGATGACTTCAGGAAGAGGTGGAATGACCTACAGGGGAAGGTGCGTTCCGTGGTCTCCAGAAACCAGATTGCTGTACAGAGGACTGGCGGTGGACCCCCACCTCCTCCCCACAACTAATAACATGGGAGGAGCATGCCTTGTCAATACTGCATCCTGAGGATCTCACAGGAGTAGCAGGAGGACTGGACTCTGGTAAGTCAAATCTTTATTACCATATCCCCCACCCCACCTGCATGCCATCACATACCCCCACCCTCACCCCATCACTCCAACACCTCATATATGCCCCACAATCACAACCCAGCCATCCCAATACCAAGCCCTGCATGCAACACCAAAGCATGGACACCCATTACCGAAGCATGTCCACTACAGATACTCCCACAGACCCCAAACCAACTATCACACAAGGACCAAGCCAAGAATGCAAGCACTGGAGTACAGGGTCACTCACCCATTGCACACAATGGCACACACAGATGCAATAATCATGCCTTTACACCCCTACGAGACCCCTACCGAACGTCACCGGACAGGAGGTGCCAGACATAGCCAGTCCCCCCACAGAAGAGACCCACAGTGATGACAGCAGCTCTGCACAACTGGATCAAGATGACCAGCCCGGCCCATCATGGACCTCGGGACAGTCGGTTCCCCTGACACAGTCCCAAACCACCACTGAACCTCCCCCGCAGGAAACACCAGCACAGCTCCCACCCAGCGGGCCCATCCCTCTGTCCCCAGGACACGTCAATCAGCAGTGTGTCCACCACTACAGGGAACCCAGGAAACCCCACTAACACAGAACAATCAGAGACCTGGGGGCAGTGGCAGTGGGCACACAGTTCAGGGGACAGAGGCACAGGAAAACAGGGAAGCTGGGAGGACTGCTGTGCGACAGGGGAAGGACAGGCCCAGGGAACCCACTCTCCACGAGGCACTCTCCAACATCATGTGAGCTTACCATCATTCCCAGGAGACGATGGCAACGGTACTGGCCAAGTTTCAGGAGACTCAGCGGCTGCAGGAGAAACACTACCTTGGGATCAGGGAGGACTTGAAGTCCATTAACAACACCCTGGTCACCATTGCAGGGGTGCTGCAAGACCTTGTCAACACCAGGAGGGACACAGTGGCACAACAAGGGGCCGCTGACATTAGCCTGGACGATGAACAGCCCTCCACCTCCGCCGGCGCTAGTGGACAGGAGGCACCGCCACAGGAACCCAACCCCAGCACCCCACCCCCAGCAGATGGAGAACCACCTCACAAGCGGTCCCTGAGATCCAGGAACAAGACAGAGAACATTGCCAAGACCCCCGCCAGGAAACGAGACCCCTCTGAATGTCACCCTTCTGTCCCACTTTGTCACCCTGTCCATCCTTCAACTGCCATTACTCCACTTCCTATGCCCCTTTGGACAATGCACCTGTGAAATAGACAGGACTCTGCCATGGACATTCCTCCACCATCCCCCTGCCCATTTTACAACCCCCTCCACTTATTTGCACAGAAATGAACACACTTCAATTACAAAACAATCTGGAGTCAGTCTGTGCTATCACAAACGCGTAATTGCAATAACCATGGAATATAGCAATGTCAATTTACTTGTGCACATACCGATGAAACACAGATGTAGGCCTGGAGGAAATATAGCAGAGGGCACAAAGTGGGACCCACATCTGTGAATTGGAAAGGCAAAGTAACAAGTCAGGGTCCAAACACTGAGTGAAAATGACAGACTTATGCTAGCTCCAGAAATTGTATGAGATGTGGGAGGCAGTGACATCTTCTTACCTGTGTCTCACTGGAAGTATTGCATGATTATGTTGTTTCGATTGTCAATATCCTCTTCTTCTGCCTCTTCTTCTTCACTGTCCACAGGCTCCACAGCTGCCACAAGACCACCAGCTGGCCCATCCTCCAGCAGAAAAGGCACCTGCCGTTGCAAAGCCAGGATGTGCAGCAAACAGCAGGCCACGATGATCTGGCACACCTTCTTTGGTGAGTAGTAGAGGGAACCACCTGTCATATGGAGGCACCGGAATCTGGCCTTCAGGAGGCCGAAGATTCGTTCAATCACCCTCCTAGTTAGCCCATGTGCCTCATTGTAGCGTTGCTCTGCCCTTGTCCTGGGATTCCTCACGGGGGTCAGTAGCCATGACAGGCTGGGGTAATGAGAGCCACCTGCAAATATCGAAGGACAACTGCTAGACAACCCCATACCCAGACACCTATTCACACTGTATTGGGTCCTTGGCCTCACCTATTAGCCACACCCTGTGCCTTTGGAGTTGCCCCATCACATAAGGGATGCTGTTATTCCTCAAAATGTAGGCGTCATGCACTGACCCAGGAAACTTGGCATTCACATGGGAGATGTACTGGTCTGCCAAACACACCATCTGCACATAGAATGGTAGCTCTTCCGGTTTCTCTACACCTGTTCACTCCTGCGGAGGGGTACCAATGCCACTGACCAAGAGATTTTGTGCTCACTGAGAAACAAGTGGTATCATCTAGGTGAGGGCAAGAGTGAGAAACGTGTGCACTGGACTGCAATGACCAAGCACTCCAGGTGCGTGTTAAAAAGGAGTAGCACCAGAGACAATCTGGAGGACCCTGAGCTAAAAGGAGCTATGGAGCTATAACTGGGTTGTGGTAAGTGATATGGTAGTCTCAGAGACGCTTGGTGCCAGTGGCTCTGATTGCCCATGGAGGCCACCTGAGAAAGATGCATAGCTGGTTGTTATTGCCATGCCTGACGTCCACCACATAAATCAAAAAAGAAAATGCTTCAGTGCACCATAGACCTTCATGCTTAAGGATGGGCATAGATGTATAAGAACCAAATGATGCACCTGTAGCCAGGCCTTAACCGTGTAGTGCCAATTCCATACCTTGTGCTCCAGAGGATTGGTAAACACACTTCAAAATCATTGCTTCTGGTAAGGGAGCTAAATGAAATGAATTCTCATGAAAATGTGGGTGGTCTAAGACTTGGATCCTGCCATGACAGGGGCAAGCTCATTATCTGCAGATAATTAAGAAATATCCCAATTGAAGTCCTCATTGCCCACTCAACACCCACCTATTTTAAATATTGAAAAGTTATATTTTGGTAGTAGATATTGTGACTTCATTTTTTTTTAGGTCAATATCTTTGTAGGTGGTACTCAGAACGGCAGCCCACAAACAGCTTTAAAGATTAAAACAATAAGACTAACAGTCCAAAATCAACATGAGATGTGTACCATCAGAGACACCCAGATACCTCAATAGGAGAGTTCCTTATGCAAGACCTTCTGCATTGAGTTAATTTTCACGGCTGAAAATGTTTGACGTTTTCTCAAAGAGCATCAAAACTGAAAAAAAATCCCATATTGTTGCTTCTTGAAGACAACTGTGCATTACTTCGTTTGATTGGCTTTTTAACATCTGCTGGGTAATTTATAATGAATCCTCACAAAAACTCAGTAGATTTGAGCTAAACTCTTTCTTTTGAAAATAATTCCAAACACATGTGATTAAACAGGATATTAAATAAACCCCCAAAATATTGTTTAAAACATTTGGGGATGGAATAATAATAAAACACTAACATTACAAAATGTCACAAAAGTAGAAAATAGGATTTCATGTCATAGATATTATTGTTACCATTAAACAGCATGCATAATACCAGCCCAAGGAAAGACATGGTGCATTTTAGATGGAATGTACCAAAACTAAAATCTCATTTTAGTCAGCCCGATGATTCTTCATCATTTGCCACTGATGTATGAGTGTCTGTCAATTAGTACACACTGTCATCTGTAAACTCCAAGGAAAACCCTTGAAGATAAGTTGAACAGTCTTCAATATAAAGACACACCTAATGAGAAGACCTACAACAGTATGGAAGTGAAGAGGCTTTCCTCTTAGTTTTATGTAGCATGTGATCTCGGGCATATCACTTTAACCTTTTTGTGCTTCAGTTCATTTGCCGGAAATATGATGTATCTAGAAATGCAGTAACACTCAGATCGAATGCTTCTTTAAACTTGTTATTTATTTTTATATTTTGATATGCATTCACTGGCACAGATTCCTTGTTGCATCAAACACCAAAAAAGGAACACCAAATAGTATTGGCATCCATAGATGTAACAACAAGCAAGACTTACTCCTATACAAATGGGAATTAAAAGAGCCTGCATGAGGCAGAAGGAGAGCAAACGTTTCTCCTCAGAAGCAAATTGGTAAAGTTCTTCCTTTTTGCATTCTGTGATGAAGAAGGGTTTCTGCTAAAGAAGTAACTTTTTGACCACAGCATTCTGAAAGTAAAAAAGAGGTTTGGACTTTAGGTTTTTGCTCAGATGTTTATCTGTAGAAAACAGAAATGCAGTTGAGGGAGACTATGAGTGTCTTTGACCACATCATGAAAGTAACATGTTTAAGAGCTTATTTTGCATGAAGGTGTTCCATGCCTCTGCATAAATACCAACCCACATCATGGACAAACCATATTAATTTCAAGTTCTGCAGTATTATTTTCAAAGCTGTGAGTTAGAGTATCACAGCATAACTGACTTAAAAAGTTGACATCTGTGAGAGGGAATGCAGTGATTCTATTTTATTTCTTGCACCCAAAGAAAAAAGAGATACAACATTGTGCAACATGAAATGGGCTGAATTTATATATCGTACAGTTAGCATTTTGATGCTATGATGATCCATTTCATATAGTAAAATTATTAAAGGTAATGGAATCAGTAATATGAAACCTTATATAAAATAAAAAATATAAGGGGGTGGAGCTCAATGAGAGCTCCACATGCTATGTGCCCCTGGTTCACAGTTTCTAATATACTAAACACCACTTTCTAACTCATATTATTGCTGTAAAAAAACACACACAAACCATATCTCTATAAAGAGCACAGGATATCATTTGCATCAGACATTTCCTAACAAGCACACCTCTAAAAGAAATAATTTGCTCTCTGACTGACTCTCAAAGACAGACATTTGCTATGGCCTCCAAGACCCACCTGTAATATTACTAACGATTAATGGGAAGACAAGAGAATTAACTTATCTGGGACATTTGAAGTGGCTATTGGATCAACTGGACTCACGCGCTATGTACACAGAAATATACCAGGCACAGGGGGCACCACTCCTCAGCTCAATATATTGGATCCATGCAAGAAGCAAAGCCACTGAGAACTCACATAATGCTAACAAAATGCTTCCCCACACAGAGACAAATTTCTGTATCCTGTAAAGGCATGAATTATCCATTTACCATGTGAGTTTCAATAGATTTGGAGAATGATGCTGCACACAATGAAACTGAACAGATAATAATTGCTTGAATCATCCTTGGCAAAACATATTTCAGATCTGCTTTGAAGGAATACCCTTTCTGTTTCAATTGGCAATGAGCATGACTCAGACCACAGATCTCACCATTTGATCTCTCAATGTCAATTGACTCTCCAGTTACATCAAAAATAAAAAGGTCCTGGCTCACTTTGGCATAAAAGTTTTGCTTAACTACAAAAGGCCTGGCTCTCCAAAAGACAAAAGACAAAAGACTGCATGTGGAGGGTGGTCTCCTCTGGGAGAGATGAGGGAACTAAGACCACTCAAGAACCTTCTAGCACTGATAGGAAAAAGGAAGTGGTTACCTGCATACAGAGAGCAACCATATGACTGTTGAAAACTGAGGGTCTGATTTCAATCCCACTGAGATCGCCAATACGGTGGGGTTGAGGCTGCCATTAAGGCAGTGACCTCACCAGGCTGAGCGGCAGAAACATTGTATTACGATATTTCCACTGTTCAGTCCAGTGGAAACAGTGTGGCAGTATTGGCCTTGGCCCGCTTAGGGAGCCAAGACCAATGCTGTCACACACAAGCACCTTCTGGATGCACACTGTCTGAATAGCAGACAGTGCGCATTCCATTGGTGCTGGCACAGGGGCCTCTGCACTGCGCACGAGAGGGTACATGGCACCCTGTGGCCCCCAGCACTGCCTTTCTGCCAGCTTTCCATGGTGGTGCAACCACCATGGAATGGCTGGCAGAAGGGCAGTAATGATCAATACGGCAGTGCCACATGCCGCACCGCCATGGCTGACCACAACTCTGACCACCACCAACCCATTGAAATCCCTGATCCCAGCGGAGGCGGCGGTCTACTGGCGGTCTGACCTCCAGGATCATGATCTGGTGGTCAGACCACCAGGAGTGCAGCAGCTTGACTGCCACTATGAGTTTGGAAGTCCTTGGACCACCAAACTCGTAATTGGGCCCTTAGTTTCACCCAAAGGGGTCATTATGTGTTTGTCAAGTTAACCTTCCACTGCACAGCTTTCATTGTGAGCTCCATATACGTACCCAGTGACTCAAAATGCAACTTCTTTACTTCTTTTCCTTTCCTTTTGCCACTTGATCCAGTGATTGAAAAATTCAGGCCACCAAGAGTGCAGGACTTATAACAATAATGGACTCCTGTGCAATATTATAGCAGACCACAAACTGGTGGACTCCTTGATGACCAGAGATTACAATTTCTATTCTTTTGTCTGTGGTACAGAATCAAGGATAGGTTTTTGTCTTATGAATATTTTGGCAATTTAAAAAGTATTGGATTGTGTTATAGACATTAGGTGTGTCCCGGATCACACCCTGATATATTTGTTATTGGACCTAAGACATGCACTTGGAGGATGGCTGCATTACAATACAAGAGTCCTACAGGCAGACATTAGAGAGTATATAGAAAACAATGTGGCATCAGTTGCCTCCCCCAGTAGGTCTGGGCAGTGGGTGAAATATTATATGAGGGGTCTTATGATGAAGAATGCAGCTGCTACCCACAAACCTTCAAAGAGCAACAGGATTCCCCTTGAACATGAATAAACCATTCTAAAAGATGTTTAGTGTTGGTGCCCATCAAATTAAAATCTTTGATTGCTTTTGGATAAGAAATTTTTATTGAATGCCTTATTCAAAGCCATTGCTAAAAAATCCCTCTCTTGCATTGGGAAAAGTTGGAGCGCCCACTAGCTCTCCATTTGAAAGAAAGGGACTTGCGATCCTAGATACCAGCAATATACAATGCAACAGAGAGATTTCTTTAACATCCAACTAAAATTGTCAATTAATTATTTAATTTTTATTCTATGCTGTACACCTCTGGAGCCGCCGCTGACACTACTGTGAAAGACTTGTTTATGTCACTTATATATCTCACAATCATTACCTCAGGATCCTTGAGAAGAGTTGGATCAATGCATCTATGATGAAGAAATCACTGAAGCAATCAAACTCGTCTCCTCTGGAAAGAACTCTGGGGAAGATGGTTTCCACATGGAGTTTTATAAATGGACATGTTCCAAGACTACACCGTTGCTAGTGAAAGCATTTGGAGAAGTAATTGACAGAAAACACCTGATGGCCAAAATATAATAGTGCATATATACGGTCAATTTCAAAAGCAGGAAAGGATCTGTTATACTGAGCTAACTTCAGGCAGATCTCTCTGCTTAACTGTGACATCCATGTCTTGGTGACAATTCTAGCTTTCTTGCTTAAGCAGAATGAGCCCCTTTTTTATATATAGACAATACATTGGTTTTGTGCCTTACCATCTTCCAGGAATCACATGAAAATGCTGCTTCCCTTACTGTGGTACATACAGCAGGATATAGATGAAAAAATGTCCCTCTCCCTAGACGCTGAGAAAGCATTCAGTAAGGTAAAGTGAGGCTGCCTCATGGACCATGGGGAAGCAAGTTTTACTGGGTCCAACTGTGGGGGTGGATCACTTTTACTCCTGATGTCCCAGGGCCCAACCTACTATGAACTCTGGGCAACTGGGCCAAGCACCCTTTCAGACACTTGGCTCTCAGTGGTAACCGGGGATGAGCTGTCCAAGGCTTCTCTATGCAGGAGGCAGACATAGGGGTGTGAACAGAGGCTCATAACTCAAAATATACACAGCAGCAGCCAGAAATTATTATTCAGTGAAATGCTTACACAAAGTACCTCTAAATAATTGTCCAGCCAAATACTTCCGGCAAGCAAGTTCCCCTAGGACCAACTACTATGAAATCAGTCTTACCCTCACCAGCAGCATAGGAGCAAAAGGAGTCTCTGAGCGCAAATCCTCTGTGGGTGCTAGTGTTGCAGAGGCTGTCTCCATTCAATCTTTCAAACGCAGCCCCAGTAGGCTGTGCTTGGCTGTCCTTAAGTTCCTCGCCTACATTTTTGCAGTGGCCAAGGGGTTCTCCAAGCTAGGTCAGTTTTTTCGCTCATTCCATGGATGGTGAGGGGGAAATGAAGATCGTAGCACTGGTCCTTAGTCAAAGCGCAGGCCCGCTAGGGTCAACACAGTGACCTCTCTCCTGTTGACAAACTTGACAAGGTTGAACTTCTTGCTTGGTTCTAGTAGCTCCAACTGGCATACAGGATCATCTTTCTTCTACTGCACATGGACTCAGACCCAATCAGTATGACGGCTCTCTTCACGGTTTGTTAGACCTGGCATCCTTGGCGTGGTCTCCCCTAACTTTTTACCTCTACTTCCCAGGTTGTTGATGTGTGCTGTACTCTGTTTTTGCTGTTTTGGTTACTCTGGGCACTTTACCACTGCTGACCAGTGCTAAAGTGCAAGTGCCCCCCATGTGTAATTGTGCATGTGTAATTGGCTTTCCGTAATTGGCATATTTGATTTACTAGTAAGTCCCTAGTAAAGTGCACTAGTGGTGCGTAGGGCCTGTGAATCAAATGCTACTAGTCGGCTGCCTGCAGCACTGATTGTGCCACCCACCTGAGTAGCCCTGAAAATATGGCTCAGACCTGCCGCTGCAGTGTCTGTGTGTGCAGTTTTTAAAATGCCAATTTGACTTGACAACTGTACCCATTTGCCAGGCCCAAATCTTCCATTTTTATACATGTAAGGCACCCCTAAGGTAGGCCAAAGGTAGCCCTGTGGACAGGGTACAGTGTATGTTAACGTTAGGACATGTGTTGATGTGTTTTACATGTCCTGACAGTGAAATACTGCCAAATCCATTTTTTAACTGTTGCAAGGCCTATCTCTCTCATATCAATCAATCAATCACAGCATTTGTAAAGCGCACTATGTACCCGTTAGGGTTTCAAGGCGCTGAAAAAGGAGGTGGGGGGGTGCTGCTACTGGTCGAAGAGCCAGGTCTTAAGAAGTCTCCTGAAGGTGAGAAGGTCCTGGGTCTGTCGCAGGGAGGTCAGGAGGGTGTTCCAGGTCATGGCGGCAAGGTAGGAGAAGGATTTGCCACCGGAGGTCTTGCGCTGGATGTGGGGAACGATGGCGAAGGCGAGGTTGGCAGAGCGGAGTTGGCGGGTGGGGGCGGAGAAATTGAGTCTGTAGTTCAGGTAGGCTGGTCCGGCGTTGGTGAGTGCCTTGTGAGCGTGGGTGAGGAGCTTGAAGGTGATCCTCTTGTCCACGGGGAGCCAGTGGAGGTCTCTCAGGTGGTGGGAGATGTGGCAGCGGCGGGGTACGTCGAGGACCAGTCGGGGGGAGGCGTTTTGGATGCGTTGGAGGCATCGGATGTCTTTTTCTGGGATGCCTGTGTAGAGTGCGTTGCCGTAGTCTAGTCTGCTGCTGACGAGGGCCTGGGTCACCGTTCTTCTGGTTTCCGTCGGGATCCATTTGTAGATTCTACGGAGCATGCGGAGGGTGTTGTAGCAAGAGTAGGAAACTGCGTTGACCTGTTTGGACATGGTGAGGGCGGAGTCGAGGACGAAACCCAGGTTGCGTGCGTGGTTGGCTGGCGTTGGCGGCGCTCCCAGCGAAGTGGGCCACCAGGAGTCGTCCCAGGCGGAGGGGGTGCGTCCGAGGATGAGGACCTCCGTCTTGTCGGAGTTCAATTTCAGACAGCTGTGTCTCATCCACTCGGCGATGGACTTCATTCCCTCGTGGAGGTTGGCTTTGGCGGTGTGTGGGTCTTTGGTGAGGGAGAGGATGAGCTGGGTGTCGTCGGCGTAAGAGAGAATGTTGAGGTTGTGCTGAGGGGCCAGTTGTGCGAGGGGGGCCATGTAGATGTTGAACAACGTCGGGCTCAGTGAGGAGCCTTGGGGTACGCCGCAGATGATGTTGGTGGCTTCGGAGCGGAAGGGTGGGAGGCAGACTCTCTGGGTTCTGCCGGAGAGGAATGAGGAGATCCAGTTGAGGGCTTTTTCTTGTATTCCGGCTTCGTGGAGGCGTGTTAATAGGGTGCGATGGCAGACCGTGTCGGAGGCTGCAGATAGGTCCAGGAGGATGAGGGTTGATGTTAATATGGAGGCTGCCTTTAAATATCCTTAACATGCAGTTTCTCTTTGAGGGCAGATAGAAATATGGAGTGTGGAGTCTCTGAGCTCACAATTTAAAAATACATCTTTTAGTGAAGGTGGTTTTTAGATTGTTAGTTTGAAAATGCCACTTTGAGAAAGTGGGCATTTTCTTGCTTAAACCATTCTGTGACTCTGCCTGTTTGTCTGTGTCAGACTGACAGTTGGGCTGTTTGTGCATCTCCACTAGACAGTGACACAAAGATGCTGGGGTGTAACCTGCATATGTTGACGGGCCATCTGGGCTAGGCTCGGGGGAAAAGTGGTCACTCACACCTGAAAGGGCTATGGCTGCCCTCACACAAAGCAGTCTCCAACCCCCTGGTGTGTGTCTGGAGCCAGGCCTGGATAAGGCAGGATCCCTTAAAAAACAGATACTTCTCTTTGAAGTTCCATACCTTCAAAGGCAGAAAGGGGTATAAGTATTGTATCCAAAACCCCAGACTATAGATTATTTCAAGGATTCAAGAGGAACCACTGCCAGGAGAAGAGCTGAAGGAGAAGTGATGCCCCTGCCTGGGACTGTGCTTTGTTAGGGCATCCTGCACTTGCTGCTTCTCTCTACGAAAGGGGACAAAGACTGGACTTTGTGGTATATTCCTGCTTGTGATGTGTCTCTAATAGCTAGGACTGAACGTGCCTCCTGTTTTGAAGTCCCAGGTTAATCAAAGGCTTCCTCTGCCAGCACCTGGACTCTCTGCTGAGACTCCTACCATGCCAAGTGGTGCCCTATCTAGTTCCTGGGCCCTTGAAAGTTGAAGCTGGTGGGACCAAGGTGGAAATCCTCGCACAGGAGCCATGCGGGGAACTTTTTGATGCACCACTTGCAATGCGGCTGTAAAAACAACGCACCACCTGCATTGCAGCTGGGAAATCGACGTATCACCTGCATCACAGCTGGAGAAATGACTTAACACCCACTTGCAGCTGCTGAAATTGATGCAGGTCCCACGCAGCACTATCCCTCATCACCATGCGGCCGGATTTGTTATGCATTGTTGCTGGGCATCAAAATCGACATGCACCTGCCCGAACTCGAGGTGTCCGTCTGGAAATCAACATATCGCTAGAGAAAAACAACACTTAGCCTACCCACCCGGAGAAGAAACCACGCACGGCTTCACTTGCAAGTAAGGAATCAACGCATCACTGACTATTGTGACGCACAGTCACCCATGCTACTTTATTTTTTACATAAACTAGGTTCTTTGTGTAGCAACATTGCATCCATGGTTTTCTGTGGAGTAAGACTCTTTTTATTTTAAAAATTCATAACTTTACTTGTGTATTTGAATTTTTGCCATTTTGGTCTTGTTTGATTTAGATAAATATTGGCTATTTTTCTAAACTGGTGTGATGTTCATTTTGTAGTGTTGTAACTGTATTACTGTGTTTTGTGGTACAAATGGTTTACCCATTGCTTCTGAGACAAGCCTGACTGCAGGTGCCAAGCTACCAAGGGGGCAAGCAGGAGTTATCCCAGGTGTGTATCTCCATTTCCCTGACTAGAGTGAGGGTCCCTGCTTGGAAAGAGTGCAAAATGACTGCCATCCAGAGACCCCATTTCTAACAACGGTGGTCCCACCTGGCACATGGGGTCACCAGCATAACTCCACATGTGGCTACGGCATGCTCAGCAAAGCAGTACTGTTCACAGCATGCCCTAGAGGGACATTGACTTATCTTGCACATTGGTGCAGCAACAATCACTGCTAACTTTACGGTGGCTCTCCTCTGGCATTCATTGGCTTCCCCTGCACATTGGCAAAATCAGTGCAGCAGCCATCCCCTCAAACCATGCTAGAGGAAACCACTCACCAGGTTCTCCACTGCACCTTGCTCACTCCTCTTCCTTACAGGACACACTGGTCTTGGCAAGCAGGCAGACAATGGTGCTCCAGGCTCGAGACAACTTGTTTTCCATTCCTTGGGTGTTGTCCCCTCGCTCAGCTGGAAGACTAACAGACCATGGTCCCAAGTCTTGGTCACAGGCAGAAGTCTTGCAGATCTTCTCCACACACAGTCAGACTGGCTGCAGGATGGGAAACATCCTGAACAATGAGGTCTAAACCACTACTTGCCTGAACCACTACTGCTAAACAACTAAAACGTCTCTACACCGAAGTACTGAACAACTACTGTCTAAACAACGATTTTGCCTGAATAAAAATTGCCTGCCTATAAATATATACAAGTTGTTTAGAAAAAAAAAAATATATATATATATATATATATATATATATATATATATACACATACATTCTAAACAATTAATAAACAATTTAAAAAAAGGAAAAAATTACCTTAAAATTAGTTGTTCGGGCAATCGTTCTTCAGGTAAAATCGTTTAGACAGTAGTTGTTCAGTACTTAGTTGTAGAGACTTTTTAGTTGTTTAGCAGTAGTGGTTTAGGCTATCATTGTTTAGGACCTAGTTGTTCCGTCACCTATTCCTGCTGGACATTTGACAATTTTGGGGTCTGAAGATCCCCTTCCTTAGTCCTTTTTCAGGCACCAAATATGATTTAGAGTCTGAGTCCTTTCATTTTGGGGACTGCTTCCTTTTGAAGTTCCCACTTCTTTTTTATATCTTCCTCTTGAAAGCAGTCTGTCACAGTGGGAGTGTTTCTAAATCCTATAGCCCTGTAACACAGGCCATGGGAATGACTAGAGGTTCACTCCTGGATGTCAGCCACAATGATATGTGTATCAAATGTTGACCCCAGGGTCTCAGCCCTACACTTAACGCTTCTTTTATTAGCTCCATCTCCTTCCTGAGATGTAGTAGGCCTCTTCCTTGTCATCTCTCTCTGAATCAAAAAACCCTTTGAAGTGTACTGTAGAGACAAGCTTTCCTTCTGCAAGTGTGCCCCACCCAGCTTACAGGAATGCAACAATACACAAATCTGTCTGGGGGGTCCTCTACATCCTCTCCTCAAGTTTCACCATGCAACCCTGGGTCTCCCAAAATGAAACCCAGACTCTTCCATGTATTGTACCATTTACAAGTGCACATACACCCAGCACATACACCCATGTACAGGCATTGTACAGCACTACACTCTTCATGTATCCCTGTTTTGTACCATTCGCAGGTGCATACTAAGCACATGTAGATCACACATGCACTACACACAAATACACACCAAACCGATGTAGGTCAAGGGTGATTAATCACACAGCAGCATAACTATAAATGAGTGAGCCTGTCGGCCTCAATCCAGTAACACAGTTGAAAAGGACCTGTTCACCTCCACTGAACAATACAAGGTATACGGCCACCATTGTGCTCATGCTGCTTAACTCCTGGCAAAGGCAGTAGCTTTGACCTTTAATAGGGTAGCACTTTGGGAACCTCTCCTGGTTCAACAAGACCACAATCCACGAGACAGGCCTATATCATGGTGTACATGCATGATCCGTGTTGCCTCTTAATAGAAATGATTACAATCTACATCTAAGCGAACAGTGCAGTAAGCAACAGATCCCTTTTCTGGATGTAGAGGTGATGGTTCAAGAACAGTCATTAAGAACTAAACTTCATAGAAAACCCACGGCTGGTAACAGCATATTAAATGCATATAGTGCCCATCCCCCAAACCTTATTGCAAGTATCCCCTTTGGGGAATTTTTGAGAGCTCGCAGGATATGCAATACCTGGGAGGATTATCAGAAAGAAAGCAATAATATGGTGTTACGCTTTCAAGAAAGAGGGTACAGCAGTAGAACTATCCTTCAAGCTAAAAGTAAAGCTGACAACATACAAAGAGAGAGCTTGATATACCCGAGGATGGAATCTGATGAAAGTGAGCAGAAGGTGAGATTTATTACAACATATTCTAACCAGTCACGAGTTTTAAGAAAGATCTTGAATAGGATTGGCATATATTACAGACGGATTCTACCTTAAACAATATAATCTCTAATGTACCGTCGATTACTTTTCGAAAAAGCAGATCACTAAGAGAGGATCTTAGTCACAATAGAGTAACTAGCGACAGTGTTAGAGCTGGGTCTACAGATCTTCCTATGGGTTTCTTCTGTTGTAGACGGTGCAAAGCATGTAAATACAGTAACAACTGCTTTGAAGTGTGTGGGGACAATGGACATTGGACCCATCAAATTCGAGGACATTTTAATTGCAATACAAACTTCTGTGTTTATTGTCTGATGTGCCCATGTGGGAAATTTTATGTGGGCAGTACAATACACAAGGCCAAAAAGAGGGTCCTGGAACACGTTCGTGCAATTCGTAAGTTTGATCGAACATACCCAGTAGCCAGGCATTTCCATGAAATTCACAATAGTGATGAGAGGTTGTTGAGTTTTGCAGTCATAGATCAGATCAGATGTAACACAAGGGGAGGTAATAGAGAGAAAAAGATGAGGATCTTGGAATCTAAAATGATCATCAGACTCAACACCTTGAGCCCGGTGGGTTTAAATTCGAGTGAAGAGATGCATGTTCATTTGGGCTAATAGATTTTGCTGAACACTGATTTATTATTATTATATTATATATTTTAGTATGTATTCTATTTGCAGTATTGGGTTTTTATGGGATATTGCTTGATAGATGTGGCACAGTTGAGGTATACGCACAGTGCGGTATGAAGTAACACACAGACATTGAAATATATACCAGCAACATAGGGACAGTAAGGAATAAATGTATTTTAATGACTATTTTATGCTTACTAACAGAATGAGTTTTATACATACTATGCTCTTATACTATTGTATTTTGTGATGATTAATAATATTTATTATTTAATATCTAATATTTAATATTTAAAAATGTTTGACATGTTTGAAATATTCATAATATTTAAATGTAAATTATTCAAATGAGGATATTCAAATAATTGACGTACAATGAACAATTACTGTGGATGGAGTTGTGATTAGGAGATCATCTGAGTATTTTATATAGATCATTTTTAGACATTCAAAGATGGTGCCTCCATTCGCAGAGTATGAGAGAAACATGCATTCTGATAGTCTTTCCTTTATGTTTAGTTTGGTTGAGGTATATAGTTTGTGTGTAATGCACTTTTAAACAATACATGAGCAAGGCTACGGCTGAAACGCGTTGTTTTGGGAGGAAGCATTGGTGAATAAATACTTTGAACTTTCATTTGGTGTCCGGGAACTTCTTGTATGGTTTCAGAAGTCATTTTTAATTAAGTAGTGGATGGCTAGGTCCACACCAGGATCGTTACCGTATTAGCAGCCTCGGACGGCTAGCAACGTTTTGGGATTCATATGTATATATATATATATATATATATATATATATATATATATATATATATATATATATATATATATATATATAGAGAGAGAGAGAGGGAGAGAGCGAGAGAGAGAGAGAGAGAGAGAGAGAGAGTGACCAGGCAAGGTTGCCCCTGTTCCCCATTCCTTATTTTACTGGCACTAGAAAATCTGGCTATAGTGATTAGATCCTCTGCAATGATAGAAGGCACGCATACACGTACTGGTGAATTTAAATGTATGCTCTACGCTAATGATACCCAAAATATCACCTAAGTACATTACATTATATCAGTGCATTGAGAAGTATGTTTTTTTAAAGTGATAGTTTTCAAACATGAATTTTAAAACATTCACGCTTCCATCCACCCTGATAACATTGCCAATAGTGTACTAAGAGGCAAGTCAGTTGATATGTGCACCCTTTTACATTGTCTGGATTACTATTATACATAGACAACATTGTATTTTATTAAATCAAGTGCAGGGAGAAGGTTTCATATAGTGCACATCCTGACGTCATGCATCGCAAGGTCCTCGGATGTGTCATAATAAAGAAAAAGAAGGAAAAGTGAAATAAAACAATTGCCTAGGGTCACGGAGTTTGGTCAAGTGGGGAAGCCTGGATTGATCACAGGTTTTCTCTTTTCACATTGTGTAATTCAGCACCTGGATGTCATGATTCACTTACTCTGCACCCATCATACATTGTGACGCCCCTCTTATTCAGAGCACCCACCAGCAGCCACCTTGCTGTCATCAATGCGGCCCTCGTTCACACCACAGACCAAACATTTTGACCCTTAGAAAAATGCCTGTGAGTGCCCACGCTCTTTGAAGATGATATTTTGCTCACTATTAGTTTACCAGATAGGTCATTGCAGAGCTGATAGACCTCATTTATGAGTTTGCAGGATGTAATACACTATACTGAGTGAAGCAATGCCCATGACCCCTGCTATGAAAGATGTTGTACTGAAAGACTTACCATTTAAATTGATGCCTCACAAACTTTAATCTCTATGCATTGGGTCAGTAGAGATATGCACAGAATGGTACATGATAACATGATAGTTTTAATTGACCAGATTAAACAAGACTTTATCAAGTGTGAGAAATTACAGCTTTCACTATGGAGCACAGTGCAACCCATGAAGATGATAGTGGCCCTGTGGTTTAACTATATTTCCAGCATGCTACCAGATATAATTGTGACCTCCACTCTGAAACCAGTGGAAGAACGGATAAAAAGTTGCATATGGGGCTCAACCCCACCAACACTAGCAATGCCTGAATTATATGTGGCCACATACGCAGGAGAGCTTTGCTTTCCATATATTCTTGCATAGCACATGGCACATCATCTTTCCCAACGACACATCATCTAAATCTAAATTTGGAAATACCTGGATAGATCTGTTTGGTGAGGACCTGCTAGAGGGGGTAATAAGATCTTGGACTATCTTAAAACAACTTAAATACCCAGCTGAGACAAAATAATCTAGTGCTCAAAGAAACATTACCTGCATGGGCTTCCTCACATAAATCCACAGGTAAAAGTTGCTTCCTCCATCTTGATACTCCAATGTGAAACCACAGAGGCTTTATAACAGGAGAAAACTGATATGCTGGGCAGATTGGATGGAGGAGGGAATTCATATTCTAAATCATCTTTTATTGGATGTCCATCTTTCCTGGATTTGTCAAGAGAATTCAATCCAACCTAAATTCAGTTTTAGAAATATTTACAACTCGGACATTGCTTGATCACATTGTAATCTATGCTTTATGACTCAACCAAGTCCCCTCTGCATGACCATTTAGTTCAATTGGGACACTATAAGAAGTTTATTTCTGGCATTTATGACAGTTTGATGACAAAACTATGGGGGTTATTCTAACTTTGGAGGAGTGTTAATCCGTCCCAAAAGTGACGGTAAAGTGACCGATATACCACCAGCCGTATTACGAGTTCCATAGGATATAATGGACTCGTAATACGGCTGGTGGTAAATCCGTCACTTTTCCGTCACTTTTGGGACGGATTAACACCTCCTCCAAAGTTAGAATAACCCCCTATGTTTCAAACCCTGTAAATGTCTCATGAAGCGCAGATGGAAAACAAGACTGCAGGAGGCATATATGGATGAAGATTCGTTAGAACTCTTAAAACTGTAAGACAAAGGCTAGCAAGAATTGAGTCTTAAATTTGGCTTCTTTAAGATTCTTCAAGACTGTCACTGGTCACAATATAACTTACAGAGGGCTGCTTTATCTCATTCTTCAATTTGCTGATATGATGCATGTGTTATGGCTCTGTTTGAAGATTAAACCTTATTGGAAAAACTCTGGCATAATCTAAGAGTGTAAAAATGACCTGCTCTTTACCCCATCGATAAAACTAGTATTCATCCATGACATCCAGGCGATAAAGGTACTCAGGAACAACAAGAAACGTTGGTTGGAAACTGCTCTTGCCGTGGATAAGCTATGCATTTTGAGTCATTGGAAGACTTTAACTGTAGCAACGCAGGAGGAACAGATGGACTCCCTAATCATGATAGCACCACATGAAGTTAATATATACACTGAATAACCAATTTCAATATTTTCATAATATATAAGTCTTTTTCCTCCCCTCTGCTGGACAGTCCTTCACAGTCAATGACATATGCTACATAGGGCCTGATTTTGATTTTGGCCGACTGGCTACTCTGTCACAGCGGTGACGGATATCTCTTCTGCCAAAAATTAAATCCCATTATTTCTTATGGGATTTATATTTCTGCAGACAGAATAGCTATCAACACTGTGACTGAGTAACCTGTCCACCAAAATTTAAATCAGGCCCTTAATTCTCTCATTTAATATGTTTGCTGCTCTATGTTACAACAGTGCAGAAGAGACTAAGGGCCTCATTACGACCCTGCCGCCAGGATGCCGCCCTCCATAATACCGCTCCGCGGTCAGAAGACCGCGGAGGGTATTATGAGTTTTTCCCTGGGCTGGCGGGCGGTCTCCAAAAGACCGCCCGCCAGCCCAGGGAAAAACTCCCTTCCCACGAGGATGCCGGCTCGTAATCGAGCCGGCGGAGTGGGAAGGTGCGACGGGTGCTACTGCACCCGTCGCGTATTTCACTGTCTGCTACGCAGACAGTGAAATACTAGCGGGCCCTCTTACGGGGGCCCCTGCAGTGCCCATGCCATTGGCATGGGCACTGCAGGGGCCCCCAGGGGCCCCACGACAATCCGTACCGCCATCCTGTTCCTGGCGGGCGAGCCGCCAGGAACAGGATGGCGGTAAGGATTGTCAGAATCCCCTCGGCGGCGCAGCGAGCTGCGCCGCCTTGGAGGATTCTTAGGGGCAGTGGAAAACCGGCGGGAGACCGCCGGTTTTCCCTTTCTGACCGCGGCCAAAGCGCCGCGGTCAGAATGCCCAAGGGAGCACCGCCGGCCTGTCGGCGGTGCTCCCGCCCCCGTTGGCCCTGGCGGTTCTCTACCGCCAGGGTCATAATGAGGCCCTAAGTACCATTGTATACTCTTGTATCATAGTCTGGTCCTATCATGGTGTATACAACAGGGGAACCAGAATATTTCAATATATCTATGTTTTAAATGCTTTCACACCATGCTAATAATAATCCTGCAGAATCTTGATTTGTTTATTCACATAAAATGTGATAGTGTTTATTCTGTGATTCTTTTTTCGCAATGACATATTGGACTTGAGCTAGGTTCTATTATCTTTATATTCCATTACTTAAAATGTTGATTATGCTTTTGGACTGATGTATCCAGATGTTTTTGTTTGACAACAATAAAAAGTGTATATAAATAAATAAATAGATAAATAAATGCATAAATATAGAATATGGATATTCTCAGGTGTCTTTAGTTGGGTGTATTTGGGAATACAAACATCTATATATACTTTGTCTGGAGAAGTTCTTCATAGAATTCACTGCTGCAGACTCTTGGTGATATCTGGTGGCATAGGAACTGTAAGCCAATCATTTGTGCCAGCATTTAGAGTTGTTTCACATAACTGGTTGATGCATTGGCAATGGGAGGATGAGGTAATGTGAGAATGTTCAGGGAGTGGGAGGTGAGTTACAGTACACTAAACTCCTGGTGTGCCCTTTAAACAATTATTTAGCAATGTGGGCAACTGGGAGAGGCCACCACTGAAATTGCAAGATCTGTGTCTTTAATTGCTAATCATTGAAGTTGTCTTTTTAAAAGAGATTAAATTGTAGCTTTCGGTTTGTCCTTACCATGCTGGTCTTCCATTGGATGCTATGAGCCTGCCATCTGTGTTGAAAATAGTGTGTAGGCAATGGAAGGATGGTGAAGAGTCATTTGTTTTGAATGGCCCACTAATTGAACACATTCCAATATTTTACTTATTGTATGTTGAAACATTGTAATGCTGCAAGGATATGTCTCAGAGTGCAATGAAGAGTACGGATGAGGTTCTAGAAGAAGTAGTAATTTATGAAGAGAATAAAGGTGGCCTCATTGCTGTAGGATGGCAATGTTATAATACTTCACGAGAATGCAGAGGATATGGGGTAAAAATTTAAAGCATATGCTACAGTGTGACTGTATAGTGACACCAGTCTTTCTCAGCTGATAACCTGGGGACACATATCACAGTCCAAACTTTGCATTTAATTGTCGTTTCTCCCAGTCTTCTCTCATTCTTGTAAATGTCCCCCTTTTCTTTGATGCACTATGCCCTGCTGCCATTTTCCATCACTCACATGACAACAAAGAACATCAATCTACTTCTCCTTTTAGGCTATTGAACACTCATAATAAGAAGCTATTTCTTAGGGAGTGATTCTCAGATACACATTTGATTTTTGGCCTTTAGTGATCTGAAACATTCAGCGAATTAATTTGATGGGAAGTTGGAGAAGACAGAAGTGCATGTGCCCACATTTAGGTCCACATAAACCTATAGTGTATTGCTCATTGTGTCTATAGGGGAAGAAACAGTTAAAATCAAACAATTTGAATGAAAATTACATGGAGCATATACAGTTGAGGACCTGCATAAATGCAACGCTCAGATGAAGACATATAATGATGGCAGTGAGAAAGAAAAATGTGATCAAAGAAGGTTTATTGCACAGAATGTGCTACAGGAAGTGTACTCCCTACAAAATACCTTCCTAAATCCTAACTATGTTTTTTACGCCCTACACCCATCACCTTAATGACAATTTGCCCACTTTCTTGAATGCAAATATTTGGGACATATGACCTGATGTAGTTCTGCTTACATTTGTATGAGGCTCTACCTCTGTGCCATCTTCCCTGAGAAAATTTTATTTTTGGCCAAGCTTCATGGCAGGGACTCACACAGAGTGGAAATTCCTCCTTTTAAACAGGAGGTAAGACTCTGTCAATAATCCCTACCCTGATGCCAGCCATTATGAATTACATATTTTGACCCTATTACATAATTTGTTGACATTGGGTATAGTTCCTAATTGAAGAAGCGTTGGTGTGGGAACTCCCTTGGTGAAAAGCTGTGAAATTATCAAAATATTTTGAAAAAAAAAGAATGACAAATCAAACAGAGTTCCTATAACTGGGTTAAGATCTTTGGAAGTCATTGAAAGTTATTATATAATTCTAAACTAAAAAGGATAGAAGTTCATTTCTTTATTGATCATGGGCTTTGCTCTCCCTTATATTTTTCAAATTGATGTTAACAAATTATACAAGATGACCAAACAACAAAAACAATATCAATTTGCAAAAACTTAGCTGACTTAAGGGTGGATTCCATATAGAATTAATTGAATTACAACAAAAATAACACACATTCAATGGAGAATCTGTTAGCTCAATGATCATGCATATATGTGCATATATATATATATATATATATATATATATATATATATATATATATATATTTAATATAATATATATATATATATATATATATATATATATATATATATATATATATATATGAAATACACTTCCTTAAGTAAACATTAAGGCTCCAGCACTCCACGAAGGTTTGAAAGGTTTATTGTAACAAAGCAGGAACGCGTTTCGGCGTGACCGCTTTCTTCAACCTGCGGGCCGCCATTTTGGCCCCCTTTAAATATCCTTTGTAGTAACATTGATTTAAAGCAATACACTCCCTTTAAAAATGAAATAACCAATACATTATACTCCATTTGAGAAAAAACATTATGAATTATATGCAAAATAAAACTAGTGCCCAAATGTGATAATAAACATGACAAAATGAACAAGTACACACATAAAAATATTAAAGAAACAATGATGAATCTTTACACATCTTAGTAAATCTTAATGAATGAAATAAGATATTTGTCTCTGGGAAACTGCTGTGTGTGTTCATCTGGAGAAAATATGTATGAGAAATCCACCAGGTCCAATCACATTGATATAAATATTAAGCAGGGCATTGTTTGTAGGGACAATTATTAAAATAAAAAAGATTCCCATATAATCATTCACCAACTCAAAGAATAGTTAACACGTTATAATAAACATATTCATATCATTAATAAAGAGTAATCCATAATTAAATTAACAATGTTAACCTAAATGTATATATAACTCTTCACTCGAGTTAAGCCCCACTGGTTCTCTTGAATCGAATGCCAATATATATCTAGACTATAATCTCCTCAGCTGTTTTTCCCTATCTCCTCCACGGATATCCTTCCTGATTCCATCTATTACACTGTATTTAACTTCTTCCATGCGACCTCCATGAAATTCATGGATGTGTCGGGCAACCGGGTAAGACTCATCTCTATTAACTATGGCCCTTAAATGTTGTAAAATTCTTTTGTGCACTTGAAGTTTTGTGCTACCTACATATAGCTTGGGGCAACTACATTTTAAAATATAAACTACATGGTCACTTTTGCAGTCATATCTGCCTTTAATGGTATGTGTTGTTCTGTGGGTTAATTGAATGGTTTTGATGTTTTCCCCATTTTTACATGCCTTACACTTGGTGCATTTGAAAAATCCATCTTGTGCCTTTAACCAACTCTTAATCAAAGGTTTCTCTTGTCTCACATCATTTTTGACCAACAAATCTTTCATCGATTTTCCCTTTCTATAAGTTATGGTGGGCCTATTGCTTATTAGTGTGCCTATAACTGGATCACTTTTGAGCATATGCCAATGTTGTTGCAGTAACTTTCTTACGGAGTCATGTGCAGTATTAAATGTAGTAATAAATCTCACGATCACCATATCTTTATGTTTTTTGTCATTCTTGATGTCCAACGAATTAGTTTTATTATCTGTAGTAAATAGTAGCTGTTCCCTCATACGGGATTTTACTCTTGTAATAGTGTTCTCTAAAACCTCATTGGCATAGCCTCTCTGTTTCAATCTTTCTATCATTTCACTCTCTACATTAGCATAATTGTGTTCTGTACTACAAATCCTTTTTGCTCTTAACAACTCTCCATAAGGAATATTATGTTTCAATGGCTGTGGATGATAACTTTTGGCATGTAATATACTATTTCCAGCTGTGCTCTTCCTGTGTAGTGTTGTCTCAATTCTATTGTCCATTACGATCACTGATATATCTAAAAACTCAATCGTTTGTGAGTCAATCTTGCCTGTGAATCTCAAATTGCAAGTGTTGTCATTGATTTCTTTAATGAATTTATGGGCAGTGGTTAAGTCTCCCTTCCAAATTATAAAGATATCATCAATGTACCTGAGCCACATAATAATATTGTCACTCCATTTGTCTAGGGGAGAATTGTTTAAAATCTGTTCTTCCCACCACCCCATGAAAAGATTGGCATAACTAGGAGCAAAGCACGTTCCCATCGCTGTACCGCATACCTGCTCTAATATCTCGTTGTTAAAATAGAACATGTTATGTTGTAAACACCATGTGATCATTTCTAATAGCATTTTGCTGTGCTGATAAAAGTTGATAGATCGCTTTTTTAGAAAATAGTCAACTGCCTGGATTCCCAAATTATGCGGAGTACTTGTGTATAACGCCGTTACATCTAGCGTCATCAGAAGAAAATCTTTCTCCCAGCTAATATCAAAAATCATTCTTAAAAAATCACTGCTGTCCCGTAGGTAAGATGATAGATTTCTAACCAAAGGTTGTAAATATGCATCTAAATACTGGGATACAAATTCAAACAAACTCCCTTTGATAGATACAATGGGCCTCCCAGGTGGTTTACATGCGTTTTTGTGGATCTTGGGTATTAAATAGAACACAGGTAATTTAGGAAATTCTACTTTGAGAAACTTATATTCTTGTTCACTTAAGAGACCTCTATCTCTCCATTGTAACAATTCTAAATCAAAACTTGTTTTAACATTTGCCACATATTCCAAGTCAATTCTTTTGTAACATCCAGGATCATTTAACTGTGTGTAAGCCTCCTCCATGTATTGTTGTTTAGGCCATATTACAACATTTCCTCCTTTGTCAGAGCCTCGCACCACAATTTCTGGATTGTTAGACAATTTTTTCAGTGTCTTGTGGTACCTACTAGTCTGTGTGTTTGCTTTCTTGGCTGTCTGAGCCCTCAGGATCCTGAGACCTTTAATTAAAGTGTCAGAAAATTGATCAATTATATCTCCACTGTATGCGGGAATAGTTCTAGACTTGGAGGTCGCATGGAAGAAGTTAAATACAGTGTAATAGATGGAATCAGGAAGGATATCCGTGGAGGAGATAGGGAAAAACAGCTGAGGAGATTAGAGTCTAGATATATATTGGCATTCGATTCAAGAGAACCAGTGGGGCTTAACTCGAGTGAAGAGTTATATATACATTTAGATTAACATTGTTAATTTAATTATGGATTACTCTTTATTAATGATATGAATAAGTTTATTATAACGTGTTAACTATTCTTTGAGATGGTGAATGATTATATGGGAATCTTTTTTATTTTAATAATTGTCCCTACAAACAATGCCCTACTTAATATTTATATCAATGTGATTGGACCTGGTGGATTTCTCATACATATTTTCTCCAGATGAACACACACAGCAGTTTCCCAGAGACAAATATCTTATTTCATTCATTAAGATTTACTAAGATGTGTAAAGATTCATCATTGTTTCTTTAATATTTTTATGTGTGTACTTGTTCATTTTGTCATGTTTATTATCACATTTGGGCACTAGTTTTATTTTGCATATAATTCATAATGTTTTTTCTCAAATGGAGTATAATGTAGTGGTTATTTCATTTTTAAAGGGAGTGTATTGCTTTAAATCAATGTTACTACAAAGGATATTTAAAGGGGGCCAAAATGGCGGCCCGCAGGTTGAAGAAGGCGGTCACGCCGAAACGCGTTCCTGCTTTGTTACAATAAACCTTTCAAACCTTCGTGGAGTGCTGGAGCCTTAATGTTTACTTAAGGAAGTGTATTTCAAGTAAAAGACGAGGTGGCGTGCGTCTAAGTCCAAGCACCATAGGCGATTAGGTGCAGAGAGAGAAGCGCCAAACGAAGTGTTTATATATATATATATATATATATATATATATATATATATATATATATATATAGTAACAAAAAAAGGACCCGACTTGTTAAGGCTCAAAAAATGGCGGTTTTGATATGGGATCGGGAATCCCATACATAGTATCCAAGTCTTCTCACCCAATAAGATAAGAAATCAAGACACTAGACGAATAGTTCCAAAATATATTAAAGCAGAAAAAATGGAATTCCTCCCAACGTGTTTCAGCCGTAGCCTTTTTCACGGATGGGGGTGTATTGCAAACAACCAGTATAAATACAAATATATAGACATAGAAAAAGGACTTTTACCACAATACATATATATATCTCGCCCTGAAAACATGAGTGCCATCTTGTAAGGGTGAATCAAACAGAATATCTCAAAAGGAATACCAAAATACATGCATATTTCTTTGTATGTATTTCATATATCATACTACATCAACATAGTTATGTGTAAATGTATGATATATAACCTTAAATTACATATGTAAATGTATTTATTAATTGTAAAAAGCGAGACCTACTGTTATACATTGTAAATATCTCATTAAATCATCTACCCTTATCAAGATAAAATATACTACATCTAAAGAAGGAAAAAAAAAACCAAAAAAATTGTGATACTCTTTACAATGGAGATATATAAGAAAATCTCCACAATCTCAAACAGAGAAGCCCGAAGAGTCCAAAAATTAGCAATTTTAACTACCAAGATGAGTATTCATTTCCTCACTAAGATTCAACCCATTCGGAGACAGAGTCATAAATTTTATAATATATTTTGATTCAAGAATACGTAACATTCTCTGTCTGTCTCCACCTCGTGGGTTAGGTTTGATTTGATCACAGACCAAATAAGTGAGTAATTTTTCATCACCTTGATGTACTTCATGAAAGTGTTGTGCCACAGGATAATTACGGTCAAAGTTACGAATTGCTCTTATATGTTCCAACATTCTCTTTTTCGCCTTGTGGATCGTGCTGCCTACTTATATCTTATCACATGGACATCGTAAGCAGTACACACAAAATTCCGTGTTACATGTGAAAAATCCCTTTATGGCATGCTGCTCTCGACCACCACCCCATATTACATTCTTGCAGTCTTTGCTATATCTGCATGCTTTACATTGGTGGCAGCAATAGAACCCCATGATATCAGATCTCTCTCTCACATGTTTAGTACTACTCAGCACCATATTGGGACTAAGATTATCCCTGAGCGACCTGCCCTTACGGAAAGTTATTGCTGGATTCGTACATACAAACTCTTGTAAATCTGGGTCCGTCTATAGAATATGCCAACTCTTGTTGAGTGCTTTTCCTAAATTGAATGTTTGATTAGAGTAAGTTGTAATAAATCTAATCTTCTCATCAGTTGTGGTACGGTGCTGTATACGGTATAGTAGTTCTGACCTTGTTTTTCCCTCAACTTTCTCTATAGCCTGCCGGATAATATTGGCGCTATATCCTCTTTCCCTAAATCTTGTGCACATCTTCCTACATTCTTGCTGGTATTTGCATCAGTGCTACATATTCGTCTAGCTCTCAAAAGTTCCCCATACAGTATACTTCTGATCAGATTGGGGGATGAGCGCTCTTATCATTCAGTAGGCTGTTCCCTGCTGTTTGTTTCCTATACAGCCTGGTATGTACCAGGTTATTTTCAACATTTAATTCAACATCTAAAAACTGTATCGATGTACTGCTATACTGCTCACAAAGTTTGAGGTTCCATTGGTTGTTGTTTAAAGTTGTCACAAAATTAAGAGCCGAATCTACATCACCTTTCCAAATGATGAAGATGTCATCTATGTACCGACACCATAATACCACATTATCCTCATAGTTGACTATATTAGAGGATATCTGCTCCTCCCACCAGCCCATGAACAAGTTTGCGTAGCTAGGGGCGAAGCATGTACCCATCGCAGTACCTTGAGTCTGCTTGTATATTTGACCGTCAAATAGAAAAAAGTTGTTAGTAAGGCAGTACCAGATCATGTCACAGATCATTTCAGTATGCATGAGGTATGATAAAGATCTTGCTCTCAAATAGTGTCTAACTGCTCTAATACCCAATTCATGCTGGATACAGGTATAAAGGCTAGTGACATCTAGAGTCAAGAATAAATAGTCATCTTCCCAGCCCAAACCATCCATCATTTTGACAAATTGTGTTGTATCCTTAACATAGGAAGGTAGGCATTCCACAAAAGGTCTGAGAAAAAAGTCTATATATCGTGAAGTATTTTCCAGCAATGAGTTCATTGCTGACACAATGGGTCTACCAGGGGGATTTTGTTTGTCCTTATGTAGTTTGGGAAGGAGGTATAATATTGGAATTGTGGGGTGATCACATTTCAAGAACAGGTATTCATCCCATTCCAGTAATCCCCTGTCTCTCCAGTCCACTAACCTTTCATGGTATCGGAGACTAGACATTTTTAACTCAGCCTGATTAGCATAGACATAACATTTACGGTCACTCAACTGACGTGCTCCTTCCCCTAAGTATTGTAGTCTATTCAGAATAACTACATTGCCCCCTTTGCCCGATTCACGGATAACAATGTCAGGATCCTTACTCAGACTGTCAAGGGCCATTTTTTGTTTCAGAGTAAGATTATCATATTTGACATTTTCAGAACCATATCTAATTTTTCTAAATTGATTAATCATATCTTTTTTAAATACCTGAATGGCTTCACTCTGTATTGCTGGTAAGAAAATTGATTTTGGTCTAAAGGGACTAGGGCATGGCAGCTCAGTGTTTATACCCAAATTTTGTAAATTGATAAAAGGATCATCATGCGCAATTGTACCATCGTCCAACACAGATAGTGTATGTAATAAGTCAACATCCGAAATGCATAATTTGCTAATATCATTGGTTTTGTCCGTACCCTTGTCTACCGTTACTTTACTTTTATACCAAATGGGTTGAATCTTAGTGAGGAAATGAATACTCATCTTGGTAGGTAAAATTGCTAATTTTTGGACTCTTCGGGCTTCTCTGTTTGAGATTGTGGAGATTTTCTTATATATCTCCATTGTAAAAAGTATCACAATTTTTTTTGGGGGGGGGTTTCCTTCTTTAGATGTAGTATATTTTATCTTGATAAGGGTAGATGATTTAATGAGATATTTACAATGTATAACAGTAGGTCTCGCTTTTTACAATTAATAAATACATTTACATATGTAATTTAAGGTTATATATCATACATTTACACATAACTATGTTGATGTAGTATGATATATGAAATACATACAAAGAAATATGCATGTATTTTGGTATTCCTTTTGAGATATTCTGTTTGATTCACCCTTACAAGATGGCACTCATGTTTTCAGGGCGAGATATATATATGTATTGTGGTAAAAGTCCTTTTTCTATGTCTATATATTTGTATTTATACTGGTTGTTTGCAATACACCCCCATCCGTGAAAAAGGCTACGGCTGAAACGTGTTGGGAGGAATTCCATTTTTTCTGCTTTAATATATTTTGGAACTATTCGTCTAGTGTCTTGATTTCTTATCTTATTGGGTGAGAAGACTTGGATAATATATATATATATATATATACATATTTCTATATCTCTATATCTATACATATATATATATATGTATGTGTATATATATATATGTATATATATACACAAATATATATACAATAATGTACATACATATATATGTGTGTATATATATATATATAATATATATATGTATAAATATATATATATATATATACATATATATATATATATACACACATATATATGTATGTACATTATTGTATATATATTTGTGTATATATATACATATATATATATACACATACATATATATATAGATGTATAAATATAGAGATATAGAAATATGTATATATATATATATATATATATTATCCAAGTCTTCTCACCCAATAAGATATATATAGAGATAGATATATATATATATATAGAGAGAGAGATAGATAGATAGATATAAAGAGACATATAAAGAGAGAGCGAGAGTGTCCTGGCTCTTTGATACATACCTCCATAAAAAATTGTTGTCCAGAGATTTTCATTTTTGATTTGTGTTTTTGTATCATTGGAGAGGTAATTTAGCTTGAGTAGACATTGCTAGTCTGGGCCAATTTTTTCTGGTTGACATTTGTAAAATTGGTGGATGTGTTGCAATGATGAGGTAATATTTCAGGAACCATGGGACCTATATACTTCACTTTGGTGTCAAAATATAGGTTTTGGGGGTCACGTAGTCATTTAGACATAAATTAACTCTTCAGAGCAACCCTTCCGTCATTTTCCAAAATGGGAGCTCTATAATGATATGATTTAACCACCATGTTGGTAATTTATTTTAGTATTGTTTTTGTTTCAGGTTTTCTGTTGATTCAAATTCATAAACATGAGAGAAGCAGGTGGTTGCTAACTATAAAATCTGAGGACTCCTTCAACAAAGGAAATGTGTTATACGCCAAACTAATCTGAAACAAAATCCAACATCAACTGCGGCTAGAAAGATGAGAGTTTGAGAAGCTGCAGAAGCATGGCAAGACGAAGTTCTCAAAAAATTAACACTGATGGGTCGAGAGGATCAAATATTTTATCACTGTAACAACAAGTACTACAAGTATACAATGGAAAAAAAGCCTGGAAAAAAATTGTCAAAAAGTAGCAGAACCAATGAATCACAACAATAATCTGAGTCTTCTGAGATGACAACCAAACACAATGACAACCAAACCCAACTTAGAAGATTGATGGCTACCCCTCATCCTCCTCAACTGATCTGAAAGCAGAGGATCTTCAATGTGTTATCTGTGGTATAGCGAAAACAAAGGTCAAAAGGACTGACAAAACAACAAAGTACAGACTATGTGCGTCTCAAAGGACAAACATGTTTATTTACAGCATATTTGTATGCTCACCTGAACTTCATGAGTGCATATATTCAAAAATATGAATGTACAATGAGCTTCCAGCAGCAACGTAACCACCAGCCTTCAGTTAAGTTTGTACTCTTTGAAAAATCAAATTCAGTTTTAAAGCATTCTTGATTGCCGGCTACGTGTTCCCATTCGGTGAGATCAGTGAAATAATGGTCAAAATTGATGATTATGTATTGATCCATAATGATGAAATTAAGGTTTTTCTGGTGAGAATGTACAATGACAGAATTTGTTTTTGTCAGTCTAACAAAATGAATGAGCCACTTATAGGGTTCTCAGCTAATTTGACTCCTGAAGTTCTTCCTTCCAAAATAAGATCATAGGATGCAGTACAATCAGCAGGAACCATTTTAAGAAACATCGTGAAAGATTTAAATTGTAGACTTAATGACAAATTTTGTGATGCCCCAGAACTTTGCAAATCGTGGGAGTCATTAAGAATGCCTTATGTTGTCCTAACATTTTTTATGTCATTGTTTAATATCAGCAAAGCAAAACTGTTACAAACTAAAGTTCTTGATTTCGTAACAGAAGCGGACAACATTGATGATTGCTTGAAAGATATAAGCGAAGGACAATCACATGAACCGACAGACTAATGCTATGCAAATGAACTGTCTTTTCCAAATTATGTTTTACGAATTACATCACCACAAAACAAAACTCCGCTACACATGGTGACTGCCCACAAAATTTATGACAAGTGAAAAGCAGACAGCTAATCACTTCAATTAATAGGATTGGTGTATCAACAAGTTATAATGACATAGTAGGGAGCAGGAACTTGTTGGCAGCTCAGGCTGTAAAATCTTGTGAATCTGACAGCACACCACTTCCAAGTCCCTTTACCAGGAAAGGATTTACAATTGCTTCTCTTAATAATTTTGATTTTGAAACAGCTCTCTTCTTTGTCTGAAACAGCCAGCATACATGATACTGCCATGGTGCTTTTTCAAGACTGTACCAATGAAGCAGCTGCTGGAAAACAAGCTGTGTCAGCTGTAGGTATAAATAAATGAGGCTACAAACTTACAACCCAACTGCCTTGCTAAGGTGTGCAAAATCACTACAAGCCATCAACAGATCTCAGTCTACCAGCATGTTACAAAGTGGCTGAAGACATTGATTTTCTTATACCTGATGCTGTGGTCCGCAAAGCTGATTTAACTGAATTGATCATATTGTTTATTTGGTGCAGACTGAAGGATGAAGAAAAGCCAGTTTCTTCATCGGCTGGAATTCATGCTCTGGTCTCCAAAAATACTTTCCCACTGAAGAAGGTTGGGTTTTTACCAGTATACAAGCTAACCAACACTATGCACAGCTCTAGAAAATGTCCAAAATGTGCGTGCTCAGCTTGAAACCGATTCAATTTTCTGTAATGAAGATGTTTTCAATATAGTAGCTGACATTTTTATGAGCAATCTGGTAGAATTTAATGATCTTTATCCAATGATGGGCATTTTTCACATGACAAAAGTTTTGTTGCAGTGTGCAGGAAGGTATCTCAGTGGATGTGGCAAAGATGATGCACTTATTGAGACTGAAATCTTTGGAAGCAAAACTGTCCAGTCAGTATTGAGTGGAACTCATTATGTTTGTTCGATATGAGGTATGTTCCTCATATCTGAGGCTATAGAAACATTGTGTTGGAATGATTACTGGAAGAAGAATGATAAATTAGGTTTTGCATATCACATGCCAGAAGTGAACAAGGCACAAGGTGCACTTCATTCAAAAGACATAACACAAAGCCAGGCAATGTTCAATACACTCAGTTCAAAATCAGAAAATCTGAAAACCAAGTTTGTGGAGTTTGTCAAAAAATGTGAAGAAAAATCAGAACTTTGCAGGTTCCGGGGAAATGTTTTACACATGATAGCTCATGAAAAACTTGGTACCTGCTGATTGGAAACGTGATTAGGATTACACATGAAGACTGTTGAGTCACTGATTACCATGTTTGTTGAATTTGATTGCATAAACCACCTGAGATATGGGTCCTGGTATTTAGAAAGAGTGAAGAAGCTAGAGGTGGAAAAAACATACCTCGGCAGAAAATTCATCCAAAGACATTTGTGGTGGAAGACAGAGAGGGAAGGTTTAATGCTTTTGCTGCAGATAAGAAACTGAAACAGATGATACAGAGATCACAGAAAAGCTCCAAGGAAATTGTTGGTCAGACACCTAAAAGTGAATATGTCGCTCAATGGCAGCTATTTTTCTATGTAGTCCTTTCTATTTGTAATATTCTCAGAGAGATGACATATTCAACAATAATGGACCATCTGGAAACTTTTCCTCACCACGAACTTGTGAGAAAGAGAGGGAAACATTTTAATAAACATGTTGACAGCCTTCTACATTTCATGCAGCAGCAAGGAAACCTCTTTGAAATGACTGAGTCTGTGCGACTACACAACTTTGTCACCAAACAATATGTGGATAAATATATAAATACACATCTACTAGATGTCCTGGAGAATGAATCAAAACTATAAGAACAACTGAGGCAGGAGAGATTTGTATTAAAAGAAAAAAGGCTGCTAGACATAATCACTAAAGCTAAACTTCCACGCTTCAATTGCTATAATATGAATTTCGTTCGACGAGCCACCACAAAACAGATTAGTAAAAACACCTTTCACAAGCACATAGAGAGATGGATGTAGCAAAAGAAAGGGGTGAATTTATCAAGGACATTTTGTTGCATGATTTTCTTCCCAAAAACGCATTATATGATGGGAATGCTGCAACCAAACCAGTGAAGCAAAAACTTGTGCAAAAACTTGAAAAAACTTTCACCTGAAGAATTCCAAATTAAAAAGGTGTCCTCATTGAAAACTGCTGTTATTGTGGACTATATGTAACACTTTTGAAAGGTCAAGATTTCATGCATGCAAACCTTTGGTGAGGTTGTTCAGACTGTTCTATAGATATCAAAATCAGTGTGCACCTTGCAAGAACGACACTTTGTCTTTGATAGTTATCTTGAACTATCTGTCAAAAAATGTGAGAGAATTAGACCAATGTCTACAAGTGAAACAATTGACCTTGCCTGCATTGAAAATTCAACACCTGTACCTGTGTAACTTAATAAATTCTGGTCATCAACATTGAACAAGATGAACATGGACATGTCAACTCACAAAAACATTGCTGATGCATCACTGGACACTGAATTTCCAATTATTGCAAGTAGAATGATTGTCAATGAGTAGTTGGTGCCTGCAGATATTCAAAGGGTACGCACCATATTGTTCCAGAACTTACCAGCAAATTGAAGAAAGATGGCCTTTGTGTTGTACCACATGTTGTGTGGGCTCTTCGAAATGGTTCCAAGCAAGTCATTGTAGTGTCAAATGACACAGATGTTATTATTGTGATACTTAGATTTGTTGAAATGGTCATAAGTCAAAGTTTGTCAGCATTATGAATACGTTATTGAACAGGCGAGAAAAGACACTTAGGGGGTCATTCTGACCCTGGCGGTAAATACCGCCAGGGCGGAGGTTGGCGGTAGCACCGCCAACAGGCTGGTGGTGCTCCGCCGGGCATTCTGACCGCGGCGGTACAGCCGCGGCCAGAAGCGGAAAGCCGGCGTGTACCGCCGACTTTCCGCTGCCCATGGGAATCCGCCATGGCGGCGCAGCTTGCTGCGCCGCCATGGGGATTCTGACACCCCATACCGCCATCCTGTTCCTGGCGGTTCGCCCGCCAGGAACAGGATGGCGGTATGGGGTGTCGAGGGGCCCCCGTAAGAGGGCCCCACAAAGATTTTCACTGTCTGCTGTGCAGACAGTGAAAATCGCGACGGGTGCCACTGCACCCGTCGCACCCCTTCAACTCTGCCGGCTCAATTCTGAGCCGGCTTCCTTGTTGACGGGGCTTTCCCGCTGGGCCGGCCGGCGGTCTTCTGGCGATCGCCCGCCGGCCCCACGGGAAAGCCAGAATGACCGCCGCGGTCCTTTGACCGCGGAGCGGTCTTTCGGCGGGAACCGCTTGGCGGGCGGCGACCGCCCACCGCCGCGGTCAGAATCACCCCCTTAATCCCACTTCATCTTCTGTACAAGAAACTTGATCCCGAGATGCCCAGTGTTCTTATCAAGGTGCATATTCCTACGAGTGATGATACTATGAGCACAACTTGGAGATTTAACTGCTGAACCTGTGAAGATTCTAAAGGCATTTGCTGAGACAGAAAAAGAATGTGACTTGAAAGAGGTAGAAAAATACCCTGTGCATGTGTGGAAAATGAGTTTTGCCTCTCACGCATTTGATGACCTTTAGTACAGTGAGTTTGAGAGATCAGTCCCACTACCTTACCTTACCTTATACCAGCACCATATTCTGTGCATGGACACATTAAAGGAGCGATCTACTTCATCAGAAGATGTGTAAATGTTTTGGATCATGCCTATGTAGAGAAAGATCTGTGTGAATTTAGTTGCGAAGATAGTGATGGGGTGGTAAAACCTAAAAAATGTCTAAAGCCTCTACCCTTAGAAATTATAATTACATGTACTTGCAAAACCTGTGCTACAATAAGATGTCCCCCTCAATATGCTCTTCTCAAATGTTCAACATTCTACATATGTACCACAAGCGATTGCCAAAACAAATAAAGTGAACTATGAAAATATGTCTAAAACATGAATGATAAACATTAATTCTTTCCATAATCAGATCATAAACATTGCTTTTGTAAACATGAAAGGATTAAAAAACATTATTATTCCATTATTACTTGATTCATTTCTATATATGTCTCTTCTTCCTCTATTATGGACACCAATGTGGACAATGGCAGAAGGATTGCTCGGAGGAGTTATTTTCTGTCTCTATGAGACTACTTCTCCCCCAAAATCTATGTTTTGACACCAAAATAAAATATTTAGGTCTAATGGTCCCTGAAATATTACATCATCACTGCTGCCATTTTTAAAAGTATTGTCCAGAAAATTTTTGCCTGGATCAGTAATGTCTACCCAAACTAAATTACTTCTCTAATGATCAAAAAACATAAATCAAAATGAAAATCTCTGGACAACAATTTTTTTACAGAGGTATATCAAGTGGCCAGGATTATCATCCAGTAGACCCCAATTCAGAGATTCATTATCCACAGGAGCAGCTTGAGATCTGTTTATAAACTGTCTCTCACTTGAGCCTTTTTTAATACATTGGCTAAAGGTGTTCAGTAAGATTAGGGAGTGCTGCTCACCCTTTCTACTTTCACAATAAACCTCTTCAATAGTATGCCAGAGAAATCTAAGTAAAGCGCTCAATTGCAAGCTCCTTGGCCAAGTCATAGGCATATGGATTGGTAAGGAGCTACCTACAACAAGCCGAGAAGTTAATTAAGTAAATATTATTTATGAAATCATATTTTTTATCATGACCTGGTTAGATACAACTCATGTCTACTTGAGAACATAGTGAATTCTGTTGCATGCTTTATTCTTGTTGGGAGTTTGCAACGGCTGTGAAGCTAGCCCAGACATAATTCAAACACTCATTTAAAAAAACTTTGTACAAGTCAAAGAAAGGAACTCTGGTATGGTGTGAATTAGGGTTAAAGTGTTCACAGTGGAGCCAATGGAAAAGCAATATCACACCAGTGATACTCTAAGGCCCAGATTTAAGAAGGCCTAGCGCCACCTTGTGCCACATTAGCGTAATTTTTTATGATGCTAATGTGGCTCAACGAGGCCAAATTCACTGCACCATATTTACAAAGTGGGGCAATACATGCATTGCACCACTGTGTAACACCTTGCGCCACATAATGCCTGCGACAGGCATAATGTATGCAAGGGGGGCATCCCCCTCGTTTAGGGGACCGCAAAAATGGTGCAGTGGAATCTCTGAGATTCCACTGTGCTGTTTTTAGCGGCTATTTGTAACACCTGCACAAAGCAGGCGTTACAAGGGGGCACACCATTATTCGTAATGGGCCCCTATGTAACTTGCAGGATTAGCACCAACATTTTTGGAGCTAATCCTGCAATGTGCTACAATTGTGTCAAAAATCAAGACGCTATTGTCCCTAACCTGCGCCATGGTGCGCTGTATGTTTAATTCAGTGCGCACATGGAGGCAGTAGGGGCGCTAATAGGCACAAGAAAGGTGGCACTGCATATAAGGCAGCATCACAGTTTTTGAACTGAGTCAAATGCTTAATAATTAATGAACTATTATCCACACTAAGCCAGAAATTATCTCTACCAATCACCATTCCAAGAAGAACTCGTCGAAGATGTGGACTGAAAATGCATAGTCTATGCACTCCTGCAATATAGCAACTTCTGCTTGTAAATGTTCTCTTCTTTTGTATGTAACGATTTATTCTGCATCATGCGCGCGCCTGAGGAGTTGTTCAGTCTTTAAACAATCTATTTTTGGATGACAAATATATGCTCAAAATAGCCCTGACCTTCGATTTTGAAATGAGTCCCAGCTTCTCTTCGAAATCATTAGGATTAAATAGTGCTACTATCCCATTGTCACACCACATAGTGGCTGGTGCTTTGCCCTGATCTTGTGGAGAAATCTTTCGAAGAAAGACTATGGTTGTGACCTGTGCTGGATTCTCAGCTACGTATTACTTATGTACATATTTTGAAGTTTTAATATTTTTATTGTCTATGCTTCCTATTTGTTAAATATTCAAAATGAAATTGTTCTGAACATCTGCCAGGAGACAGACTGTTGATTGTCATAGACCAGCATTTAGGATTACAGAACGGGGCATCCAAGGACTTAAAGGAACTTGGTGTCATTTCCAACTATTTTCAAAATCATTGTTTCGATTTTACACTTCTCTTTGTTTTTTGTTTTTTTAACTACGCTTGCAGTTTATATGTCTTTTGGAACCATTACTTATTTTTGGCTTATACTTATGCAGTTCTTGCAGACAAAGATTGTTGTAGTTGTGGATGCTAAAGTCAAAGAGTTCATGGGTGCTCTGTGATCAGTTAACCACCGAAGCATTATGTCTGTTTTGGTCCATGAAAACAGAATGGGATAGCTACCTGATTTGTCCATGAAGCACTTGGTCTCTCTCCTCCCCTCTTTCTGTGACCTCCTACCCACAGTGGTTCATTCATTTTCATCAATGTCCTCTAGCCCCCTCCTCCCTTTCATGAAATGTGCAGCCTCTTCATTCCTGTTCATGCCCTTCACTTTTCTTGACCCCGTCTACCAGCCTTATGTACACTATTAAAATTCCCAGGCCAGATCCAATTTCAGCTCCCAAGCACTTACGTATTGCACACTAATGTTAGGCGCACCTCCTTCACCAGCCCATAAATCAAAGAATACCACCAAATCAACAATATCGCTTTAATCAGTGCTTTCATCGTCTGGCTATCCTTAGCAATGTTGCCTCCATTTTGACGTTTCTCATGCTGCCAGATGGTGGATGTTGCAGCTTTGCAGATTCCCTTATCCCTGTTCACCACACTTTTCCTTAGTTCAAAGACGTCCAGCCACTATCCCCTCGTCTGCCTTATCATCGGGAGCCCCTTCCTGCTTTATGTATTGATGTGTTCCTCTAATAGTGCCTGATTGTGTTAGCGTTGGTCATTGCTGCCAGCTGCCACGTGTTGGCTGGTCTTCTGATACGTGCACGCACAACTGCAGTAAATAGTCATTACAAGTGTCAAACACCCACCGCAGGTATTACATCCAGTTATTCCGCTATCCTGTTCTCTTGCAAGAATGTATTTTGATTAAATAAAATGTTGCGATAATTTCTACTGGCGCTGGTTTTAATTACTGAAATTCTGGACCTTTCCCTCTCAAAGTCTATATTTCAAAACGAATTTCCATATACTTTCAAATCAATCTCTACTTGCTTAAAATAGTATGGCATTTACAAGCCACTGTGAGCTTTGAGATTAACGTGCACGCCACTGTAATATTTTACAGTAGGATCATCCGAGAACGTACCTCGGAGACGTGTTTATATTTTCTCAGAAGTTGTGTGATTGTTAGATGCCGTTCACATTGCATGCGGTTTTCTCTAATGTTTCATTTACATTTATGGACATTGTATTTTCCCGGTTATCATGGAGCCCATATATTGACTGACCAAAATCGACTTTGCCTAACATCAAAACGTCTCTGCTGCACATGCGTACATTCTGTAGGCCAAAATAAGAATGTTTCTCTAATTAGGATTCGCAGACCAATGTGTGCATTCATATCTCAATATACATCCAACACTTGTCATTTTCAATTACCTGCATTTCAAAAAGGTAGCATGTATAAAATGTTTGTTATTGGCATGATCTAACATAATTTCCGTGTTTCAGTTTACACGAAACTTGTGATTCTTTTTCAGTTTTACGTAATATGAAATGTTGGACTAACTTTGTCGGTTGAGAAAATGGTTCCCAGTAGTAAATGCCCTGAGGGATGTTTTCTCCTCAGATGAGACATTTCTTTTTTAACCAGCCACCTTTCTGCGTGCCTTTTTTTTGTTTGAGGTAAACTCTTACAAGGAAAATAAATTACAGAGAAACATAATTCACAAAATAAGACTAATTTCAAAAAAGTAAATTCCGTCCGAAAATGCAAATTTCGCCCCCCAGAGCCTTATGTGTCCCTCTCAATGCTGACTAAATGATGGAATAAAGGTGCATACCCGTGTCCGACGTTCAAGTGCGCAAAAAAAGTCTGAGCAAGTCGCAGCGCTAGCCCACAGGTGTCATGTCTGACCTCTGCATGACCTTTTCTCCCAGACGCTGCAGTTCTGATGGGTTTGGAGTTGCTGCACTATATTTATATCACTCTGACAGGCGCTTACATCCCTCGGAGGGGTCCTTTAAGGCTTTTTCTTAGTATTTTAGAACTTGCGCTGTCATCGCCTCAGGGTCGATTAACGTGCCACAGCAAGGTGTCCAGCAACTTCATATTCATTAGATGCCCGAAAGATAGTCCGCTCAAAATGCAAAGGTAATTATTGTGGTTCAGGGACTGCACGTGCTTGTGCTCTGTAGACACTTCCATTAATTTACAAATGAACATCGGTGTGTCTAAAAAGTACTCCTCAATAGACTAATCACGACCCCGGTTACTTGTCCAATAGGTTAGTAACCCTGTCACTCAAATGCAGAAAATAATTGCGGTCACAAAAGTAATGTCTACGTAAATATTCACCCAAGAGTTTTTGGTGTGCAAAGGGTTCTAGATAAAGTCATTTTAATCTATTTAATCCAGAAAACAGCGATGTCCATTGACACTTACAAATTATTATAAGTGCGTTTCAAAGTTAGTTGAATAATATGCAATCTGTATGTTCCTTTTAACTGCGTACAAGTACACAAAAAAATTAAACCACTGGGCTACTCAAGACCTTTTTTTTTAACTTCTGAACGAAATAATGTGGCACAAAGGAGGTAGTATTTATTGGAGAGAGGAAAATAGAGGTTGTTTTTCTGCCAACCACTCAATTGTCCGTATAGCACCAGACTGTTGAAAAATAATTCTAGATCATATGCTATAGAACAGAATATATGTAAATTATTTCTAATCACTGTTTAAAGCGTAGGGTTTATTGAATATTTTACATTCCTCTTTATCTCTTTGTGTATCACTTTCTCTCTAATTTCTTTGGCATTCAACCTCTCTTGCTTACCTTTTCTCTCTATTTTTCCGATCCCCGCTTTCAGTTCTCTTTTCTCCCACTTATCTCTTTCATTCTCTCTCTTCCTCTGGCTCTTTTCAGCTGTTTCTTTGTTAGACTCCATCTTCTTTTCACTCTCCTTCCTCTTTCTTTCTCTCCCGCTCTATCGTTCTTTCTCCAGTCCCCCTCTCTCCTCTTTCTTTGGCTCACTTTCTCACTATCCCTACTACTATAAATGCCTCTCTCTCTCCCTGACTTTCTCGTTCTCTCTGGCCGCTCTGTTTATACTTCCTTCTCGCCTATTGTTAGGTCCACAATTACTTCCATCACATAAATAAAATGTGTAGAATAATGTAATAGGCACGGAGTTGAAGGGAAAGCACAGCCTCTAAGCCCCGATGAATACAAATCAGTCACTGAGCGGGTAGATATGCAAACCTGACACCATTTCTCAGCGGTATCTGACAGAACCGAAAATCACAGCGCTGTGAGATTTTATCGCGGAGGATTTTCAATTTGTTGCTCGGAAGATAGATCAGCAAAAGTCTGTTTCATCCCTAATGACCAAAGAATGTAAATAATCTTGCTATAGTCATATATCATGTAGATTTTGTCTCCATGCAGCAAGGGAGATTGGCTTTCGGTAATCTTCTTTTCACCAATGTACAAAAACTAGAGACGCTTTCAATTCTCGAGATAGAGTGTTCTTTTGTGAAAAGGGCGGCCCGGGTTGACTCTTATTTCCATTTTCATCATAACATTTTAGCAGCTCTTGATCTGCGATACGTCAACTGGTACTTTATCCGTATTATTGCCCATGACTACGTAGTATTTTTTTCATTTTGAACACAATTTTTAATAATGTAAATATTCAGTTATTCATAACTTGTGAAACGAAAGCAAAGGGATTCGCTTTTTCGCTAATACTGGCAGATGTTCAGATCGTATAACCGTCTCCCATGTCGGTGGCACATGTGTTTGCACGTGAAAGGGATGCTGATAGCATATATCTTTTATTTGTATAGTATATGTGATCAGAACAGTGGAATAATTAGCACTCCATTGAAGGCAATGGAGTGACTCAGGGCAAATAATGGCTGGCATAGTCCTTCTGCTTGAACATTCCAATGTTTGCCTTTGTTTTTCTCCCTTTTTAATTTCGAAAATATGTTCTAATAGCCATAGTCATTTCGCCTTGGGCTATAGCAGTTGTTAAAGGCCCTTTCCCTCTTGTATGTTCTCCACTGCGGCTCACACCTACTACTCATGTTCAGGGCCTTCAACAACCAGTATAGGCTTCAACAGCGGGATATAATAAAGATATCCTATACCTTTATCTATCACATTGTCACCACATTTCCTGCTCTGGGCTTATAATTGAAAACCTACTGCTTTCTGAGGGGTGTAGCTTTGTGAGCGCTGAAATTAACGTTAATAATTTTGACATGTTTTCCTATAGTTGACTTGACATATAAGATGTAATTAGCATAGAAAAATAACATGTGACTCTTAATGTGCCTGCTTGATTGGCCACCATCGTGTATGGGGTTGTTAACTAATAATGTATTAATATGTACTAAGAGTTTATATATGCTTGAAAATGAATTACTCTGTCATACTTGCAGCTAAATATTATGAACCTGAATTAGCTAACTGAAAAGGCCTCAAGTTTAACAAGGCCATGGTCAAATTGAGCATCTGCCAAAGCATTGTAAGTTGTTTCGTTAGTAGAACGATCTCATGTCTGCTGTATAACAAGTTCTTTGTCTGAATCTCAAACTTGTTTAGGGTTTGTATTACTAAAATGTATTTCTTTCGAGGAAATGTTGTATATCCCAAGAATGTTTCTACATCACTGTAACTGTTGATTCAAAGCATATTTGGGAATGGAGAAGAGCAATGAACTCTTTGATAATGAACAGAAGGTTCAACAAGTTGATTCTTATTGTATCGACTGGATGTACACAAACGGAAAAGAACCAATCATTGAGGTACGGATATCTGTCTTGCATATTTTTCTGATATGTAGTATCTGTAATTGGACAATCTTCATTGCAAGATGTTTCTGACCAATGGACAACGTGGGGTAGTTTTGTCTTAACCATCCTGCACTTGGAGTGCCGGGACATTTTTGCCATTGCCATTATGGCCTTTGCCATTCTTTCTTGGACGGATGTGCAGAGCCACTTCTTTCCTGATTGATGAGGAACTTTGACTCTTGCTTGTCTGTCTACTGATGTTCTGGTACTTTATTATTTTGAGTTATTTCTCATGCTCCATGCAATGACACTGGTGCTTATTTTAACACTTGCTGCTTAAAACTAAAGTGTTTTGCTGCCTGCCTTAGATATTTACTTAATGGCTCAGAGAACTTAGAGCCTAAGGACTGAACCGTCCCCTTCCCCTAATCTTCTCTGTCTTGATGCTGGTGTCCTCCTGATGAAGACACCGGCTTGCTGATCCTTAAGGATAGGTATTTTAAATTGCAATGTTTATTGTTGTTTATCTTTTGTTTTCCTGGTACCAACTGCTGTTTTAATAGAGCCATAGCTAGATGTTTTTTACATTTGTGTTACTAATGCTTTTGCATGAAGCCTAATATGCTAAAGCTAATCTGAGGTTAGTAAGGTGTTTTACTCTAATCCATATGCTTTGACAACAAACTGAAAACATTAATTTGCAGATCAAATGTATGTTATTGCCCTTGCTCAATTATTATTACTATTGATCTGCTCTGTCGCTATTAAAGACCTTGTTGTTGTAGCTCTTATAAAGTTAAGATTCTTTAGGCATTTAGGTCAGCCTTTGTTGTTTTTATATTTTTATCACCTGGTTTTGAGACTAATTTAAGTGATCTTAGCATTGCTAATATAGGGAAATAAACATTTTAATTCATATCAAAGGTGTGATTATTTGTGGGCAAATTGGTCATGGTGCGTTCCCTACTGACTCTTTAGAGATTTGTATTGTTTAATTGATGTGTATTTTATGTGCTACCTAGGGTACGATCATCTTAAGCGAGTCAAAAAGTTAATTGGCCTTAAGGATGCGTCTGCTTATTAGTTACTATAACTAAACAGATAAGCCTGGGCGCTCTCACAGTTTTAGGCTGCAATTCCAAGGGGCTGCAAATCATGAGTGCAAATTATGCACCTTCTAATTGTCACTAAAGTGCTGTGCAGTAATTAGTGGGTGGGCGGTTTATGCCCATTTATGAATGAATGAATAGAAAGACTTATATTTTACACAGCTACTCACTAGAGTGTCCCGGTGCACAAGCCACCAGAATACGAAGGCACCCGACCGTTAGCACTGAATAAGGAGCCATCTTTTCAACTGTTTCTTAAAAGTGGATTGACAGGACAAGGTCTGCAATCCTAATGGCAGCTTGAACTAGGCCATTGCCCCTAGGAACGCAGTGGATCTATCACAAATTCTGGCTGCCTTTCACTTTAGGGCTTACTGCCAATGATTTGTTAGCAGATCTCAAGTTGCAAGATGGGCGGTGAAAACTGAATCTGGATCTCAGGTATTCGGCCTCAGATAGATAAAAGGCCACATGTGTCAATACCAGCACTTTGAACATAATTCGCTTCCTAACCAACAGCCAATGCAATTCATGAAGGTGAGGAGAGAAATGCAATCTCACCAGCAGGTGGAGAAGGATGCAAGCTGCCACATTCTGAACCATCTGAAGTTTCTCCAGAAGATAATGAGGTAAGCCCAGGAATAGTGTGTTACCGTAGTACAACCTGGATGTTATCAGAGCCTGGATGACTAATTCTTTTGTCAAGAAAGACAAAAGATGTACACACTTGCATAAAGAATGCGGTATCCCAAAGCATTTGCCTATCACCACCTTAAGTTGTTGCTTAAAGGATAGCTGATCATCAAATCTTACCCCAGGATTCTTAAAAGTGAGTTGCTCCACCCTGGAATCTGGTATCAAGTGAAATTTCCACCCGGTAATCTGGAAACTTGAATTACACTCAGAATGCACTTCAAATATCAGGGCACACTCTTGTGCTGATCAATTTGTGCTCTACTTGTAATCCTGTTGGGGTTAATAGTGTGACTGTCTGGAGTTTAAACATGAACTCAATGACAGTGCAAACATTGTAACATGAAAACGTGAAACAGTAGCTTCCTCTATGTGTCTCTGCATATTTCCTGAACACAGCAGTGAAGGGCTCACTGAGGGTGGGTGCAGTCACACAATCTATGCAAATTGGAATGTGTCCAGAATACATTGTGCGGGTGCCAAGTATGCAACCCTATAATGCATAGTACAGAATGGAGCAGTTCCTTCTGTAACACAGAGGGCTCCTGAAATCACCATCAAATAGTGAAAAAGTTTGCTTTGCTTCCGTGCAGAATAATTGAAAATAGATTATTGTTACTAGTGGTAATACTAAACAACTTAACCGAAACTGAGATTTTGAACGTTTTTCCCACACACAACACTCTTTCTGTTTATAGCGTACACCTCGATATTTTTAATACACATGCTGTTATATAGTATAAACATTGTACACCATGATATATAGGGGACGTAGAAGAGGAGTAGCACGCTCAAATGAACGAGTACTTTTGGAATTTAAAAAATTTGAGGAAAGCCACCTGAAACACCCATTGCAGAGATGAAAGAACAGAGAACAGAGTGGTCAAAAAATATTAAACATCGGCAGCAAGTCAAGGAGATAAGGCACGATTAATGCTTTGCATAATGAGCAAACCAAGATCACTCAAAGTTTTGTCTCTATTTCTATTGCTTTGGTTGGAATTGAAAACTACTAGTTAAGATTGACAATGGCCTATGTTTTCTCTGCCATATCAATGGCAATCTTTTATCATGTGCTAGGCTGGCTTGCGGCTGTCATCAGCACTTAAATATGTCTGGGTTATGACAAGAGTATTGCATGTGGAAAACTATTTTCACCAGTTACCAGAAGAGGGCTTGACAGTAGGCATCACTGTTTTCTCCGTGGAGTTCTATTATAATGCTGTCGAATTGGATTCTATCAAGGCTTAACTCTGAGGTATGATAAGGTGGTGGGTCATCACCGGAGGTAGTGGTGGAGATAATATAGGCATTTGAAAATTAGATGCCATCAAAAAAAGCATCAGGTATAGAACAAGTTTTGTGCTAGCTAACACTTGCTAAGTTGCATCCTTCTGGTCACGGTTGATCCATGAACTCGTGTTTCATGAAAGAAAGACAGTTTTTAAACTCATAACTCCAAGGGTGATTTAAATAAAACAGCACAGTGATACCAACAGATAAATAGGGTTATTCCAAGTCCTCAAAATGCCAGGGGAACATCCGGTTGTACATTCTGCTCGAGCAGTTCCATGATAGCATGGGCATGGGGTGGTAGATTGTTAAAACAAAAGTAGTAGTATAAATATGAAGACCAGTTGTAGGATATATTCTCCTGGGATTATACAGAGCCAGGCATAGCATTAATTCCACCTGCCTTAAGCAAATAGTGATCTGTACTTTAAAAGTTTTTCATTGTAGGGATGTAGCATGAAAGAGACTCATTTCATATTCTATACTGAATTCTTAGATCACTTGATCCATTTATATTCAGCACATTTCATGCTTCGTACAAGTATGAACATGAACAAATAATTGGGTCCCTCTGTTTAAAACAGTGTTTTTGTGCCAAGCTCCTGGAAGCAGCAGGCTCACAAGGACAATGACAGTCATCGATTGTGTGGTCGAATGTTAAAGAGATAATTAGGAACATCACTGGCCTCCCAATGGAGAGACATACTCTAACACGAGAAGTAGCTGTATACTCTGTTTGAAAAACAGAAGTTCTTGCCCAGCACAGTCCAATATCTGTACCAATGAAGATCCCCACAAACAATTGGTGTGTGGGTCAAAATTGGTAGAAAACATTTCACAAACATGGATACTACAATGAATAGGAAAAACAAAATTAATGAGAAAATTAAAATACATGAGAAATCACAGATTCTTTTGACTTTAAATTGTATAAGAGCTAAATGATACCAGGGTTAGTGCAGAACTTATTAATATCTTTGACACCACTTCACACACCTTCCCATGGACCTACATTTCACTTGGTTCTTAATGAAAAACTTTAAAGTTCGGTTATTAATGTATCTGCCTCCAATGATAGATGAAAACACGATGATACTAGGTGACCCATAAGTAACACATCTCATGCTCCATATTGGAAATCTATTGTTAAGCCTGCGCATTACCTTACTGTCACAAGTGATGTTAATCATCAAGAGAGTGTCCGACAGGGCACAAGTAATTATGAATCATACTCATAGAATGGCCTAAGGTAACTTTTTATATAATGTCAGTCAACTTCCAGATAACGTGACCTGTTGCAAAAGTATTGTGAAAAGCTAAATATGAACTGCTGCCTTCCTGTAGGTTAGCTCTGTAAGAATAGGCCTGGGCTACAAATGTCATATAATATCAAAATAATTTAAAGTAAAGAATTCACTCAATTTCTGAATCATGAAGAAGCATTTCCACCCATGCATAATTATAACAAAGTGGAAGCAGCATTTTTTCCAAACAACTTTAAATTTACAAGTGGGATTTTGGATATCCTGGAATCCTTGGGAACATGCCTTATTTTCACATGATAAACTATACTATGAAAACACCCCTAAATTATTTGCTACTTTTCCCTCAATTTTAGAAAGACTACTCACATTTCAGAATGCAAAATTGGGAGACATTTCAAGTTATTTCTGTCTAGTTTTGAGAGAGGCAGTAAACAAGTAAGTAGGCAAGTAATTACGATTTTATATTTCTCTTCTAATAAAGTGCACACCATTAGGTCTAAATCTGCATCATTCATTCCACTCAGATTGTATGACAACCTTAGCTCAAACCACAGGGCATTTCACCAGACTATAAATGCATGAACTACTGAACTTTGGGGTTTCATAGCTCAATATCGACTACCACAAAATCGTCCTGGAAAAATATTGATTTAATGAAAAAAACAAATGTTAAACTCAAATAGTTAGTAAAACTTACTTTCCCTATACAAACTAAGTTTAAACTACACAAACCTTAAAAGTTCTACAGTTATAGTTATAACTTTTACTTACACTCTATCCATCACCCTCAAAATATGATAAGTAGAAGACCTCGTTACACACTCATTTCATCTTGCTAACCAGACAACACTAACTATAGCTCGCCACTCTACCATGCACTGTGTTGTGTCAAAAATTGTCATTTGAGAAGTGTTGTTATGAATGCTATGATTTCACATGCTGTAAGTGATGTAGTATTCAAGGATATAAACAGTGCATGAAAAAGGCATGTGTTATAGTTAATGTGGTGTGGTGAGGGAGGTGACAAGACTGTGTTCAGATGGTGTGTGACATAGTAATCTGAAGGTGGTGCTTACATTATATATTGAAGAATTAACTCAAACTTTACAATTGTTCATGTTTGTGTATTTTAAGTTGGGTTTGTATAGAAGGAATACATACGTTATTTTGTACTGTAAATTATCCTTAACCTTTATTTTTTTCATTGTATGTTAATGGTTTTTGTTGTTTCATAAAAAGGTGTTTAAAATCACAGTGTGGAGTGTCATAAACAGTGTTGTAAAGTGGTGTGTAGTACAGTGCAGAGAAGGAGGGGAAACAGCTTTTACAACATGGAAATTAAAAATTGAACACAGTGCAGTGCGTATATCATACATTTTTACTATGCAAATTTTTACCACGCATATGCCTTTACCACACATGACTTTACCACACATGGTAAGTCTATTTAAGGCAAGTATTAAAATATTTGTGTCTGTCTCTGTGTGTGTACATATATATTTATATGTATGAATGTACATATATATATATATATATATGTGTATATATATATCTATCTATCTATCTATCTATCTATCTATATCTCTCTCTCTCTCTATATATATATATATTGTATCTAGATATCAATTATTTTTCCTTTAATATCTTCAAAACTACCAAACACTTTCTAGACAAAGATCTAGGTTTCTGCCAAATTTGGTGCAATTCCATTCAGAGATTCGGACTATAGCCGTGTGTAAAAATTGCAAAATCCCCATAAACATTGATTTGGGAAAAGGTGTGTTGGGACTCCCCCTTTTTCTAAGGCCCTGTTAGACGAAGGGCCCCAAAACTTTGCATACATCACCTAAAATGAGTGGCAAGTAACTTTTGAAAAATTTGTGAAGACTCACGAAACCACGCCAAAGTTATTCTAAAACTATAACAGACTATAAACGCTTCATCTAAAGGAAAGGTTGGTCCTTACCATAACTACCTACTGGCTACAAATACAAGGTCACAGCAGCACTTGCAGTATAGGTCCTCTCCTGTCGAAGATCAGGTATCGAGTGATTGAACAGATAGAAAATGGCGGTGACGTCCGCGGCGGTGACGTCCGCAGCGGTGCGTATCATCACCGCCGGCGCACTTCGGCATTGGCTCCTGGGACCCATAGGGTCCAATGTTAACCAATGCAGCATTGCGCCGCGGTCTTCGACCGCCTACCGCGACGGTGTACAATGCCAGCGCAGTTACCTCACATCCCATTGTCCCAGTTTAGAGGTCAGGCAGCCGCCATTTCAGGGGCCCACATGGCTTCATTTTCAACTGCGTCACACATACCTAGGCCTGGACTCAACACACATACAGACAACTTTTTGGATTATGTTTCGTGTTCTGTGTAGCTGGGGTACATACCTCTGAGTTGTTTGACTCTGTGGTCACTGTTGTCCTTCCTAGGCACCGTCAGCTGGGACATGTGAGGAGATGGCTGAATCCTCCGGTGTACCGACTGCTGGTGGACCTGTTGACAATGGAGGAGTGACATTTAATCATCACCTACAGGTTTGACTGTGCCATAATCCACGAACTGTGTACCCAGTTGGAGCCTGACCTGATGCCAGCAATCCGCCATCCCACAGGAATCCCCCCTCAAGTGCAGGTGCTATCAGTGCTCCATTTCCTTGCAAGTGGGTCATTTCAAACAACAGTGGCCATGACATCAGGGATGTCCCAGCCTATGTTTTCCAACGTGTTGTCTAGCGTGTTGTCTGCCCTGCTGAAACACATGAGGAGCTACATCATTTTCCCTCAGGTGGAGGATTTGGCTACTTTTAAAGGTGATTTCTATGCCCTTGGACATATCCCCAACATCATATGTGCCATTGATGGGACCCATGTGGCTTTGGTCCCCCCCACAGGAGTGAACAGGTGTACAGGAACCGGAAGAGTTATCATTCCATGAATGTACAGATGGTATGTTTGGCAGACCAGTACATCTCCCAGGTAAATGCTATGTTCCCTGGCTCAGTGCATGACGCCTACATCCTGCGGAATAGCAGCATCCCTTATGTGATGGGTCAACTCCAGAGGCACCATGTGTGGCTATTAGGGGACTCTGGTTACCCCAACCTGTCATGGCTACTGACCACAGTGAGGAATCCCAGGACCAGGGCAGAGGAACGCTACAATAAGGCACATAGGCGGACTAGGAAGGTGATCGAACGCACCTTTGGCCTCCTGAAGGCCAGGTTCAGGTGCCTCCATATGACAGGTGGTTCCCTATTCTACTCACCAAGGAAGGTGTGCCAGATCATCATCGCCTGCTGTATGCTTCACAATCTTGCTTTGCGACGACAGGTGCCTTTTCTGCAGGAGGATGGTCCAGATGACGGTGTTGTGGCAGCTGTGGAGCCTGTGGACAGTGATAAGGAGGAAGCAGAGGAAGAAGACATTGACAACAGGGACTCAGTCATCCAGCAATATTTCCAGTGACACACAGGTGAGAACACTTTCTAGCCTACTACAAGTACTTTCACACTTCTACCTCTGTCCTGTCTGTCAATTTCAAGCAGTATTTTGTAACTAAGTTGTACATTTCCATTACGGTTTCACAGGTGTGGTTACCAGCGTGTGTCATCTGCTTGTATTCTTCATGGACTTGTGATGTGTGACATAGGTATGTTGACATTACATTTGAGTACGGATTTTGTCACTGTCATAGCTAATACACATTTTCAAAATCACAGACTGACTCCAGATTGTTTTGTGCTTCAAGGGTGTTTATTGAAGTGCTATTTATTGGAGGGGGTGGTAAAATGGTGAGGGGTGATGGTGGAGGAATGTCTATGGGAGAGTCCAGTCTATTAGTCTCACAGGTGCACTGCCCATATGGGTATAGGAAGTGGAGCTGGGGCAGTTCCAATATGGACAGGGTTACAAAGTGGGACAGTGGGATGACAATCAGGATGGTCTCATTTCTTGGCGGGGGTCTTGGCATCGTGCTCTGTCCTGTTCCTGGATCTCAGGGACCGCTTGCGGGGTGGTTCTCCGTCTGCAGGGGGTGGGGTGCTGGTGTGGTGGTCCTGTGGCAGGGCGTCCTGTCCACTAGCGCCGACGGAGGTGGTGGGCATTTCATCGTCCATGCTAGTGTCAGGGGCCCCTTGGAGTGCCACGGTGTCCCTCATGGTTTTCTGTATGTCCTTCAGCACCCCTACGATGGTGCCCAGGGCAGAGCTGATGGTTCTGAGTTCCTCCCTGAAGCCCAAATACTGTTCCTCCTGCAGGCGCTGGGTCTCCTGAAACTTGGCCAGGACCGTATCCATCGTCTCCTGGGAGTGGTGGTATGCTCCCATGATGGAGGAGAGGGCCTCGTGGAGAGTGGGTTCCCTTGGCCTGTTGCCCCCTGCCGCACAGCAGCCCTCCCAGTTCCCCTGTGTTCCTGTGCCTCCGTCCCCTGGACCGTGTGCCCACTACCACTGCCCCCAGGTCCCTGTTGTTGTTGGGGTGGTGGGTTATCCTGGGTTCCCTGTAGTGGTGGACACACAGCTGATTGACTTTTCCTGGGCACGGAGGTATGGGCCCAGAGGGGGGAAGGTCTGTGTTGGGCTGTGCCTGTGCGAGGGGAACCGACTGTCCCGAGGCCCACGATGGTCCGGGCTGGTCATCTGGATCCAGTTGGCCAGAGCTGCTGTCATCAATGTGGGCCTCTTCTGTGGGTGGGGTAGAGATGTCTGGACCCTCCTGTCTGGTGACGTTGGGTAGTGGTCCTGCAGGGGTGTAAAAGCATGATTATTGCATCTGTGTGTGTCATGGTGTGCAATAGGTGGGTGAGCGTGTACCCCAGTGCTAGCATTCCTGTGTGGGGGCTTGTGTGATGATGGTTGGTGGGGTGTTATGGGTATGTGCAGTGGGCGTGCTTTCGTGAGGGGTGTCCATGCTTTGTTGTGTCATGCAGGGCTTGGGGTTGGGATGTGTGGTTTGTGTTATTAGTACATTAGTGAGGAGTTGGAGTGATAGGGGAGGGGGTGAGGGTGCGGGTCTGTGATAGCATGCAGGTAGGGTGGGGGATATGATAGTTAAGATTTGACTTACCAGAGTCCATTCCTCCACCGACTCCTCCGAGGCCCTCAGGATGCATGATGGTCAAGACCTGCTCCTCCCATGTTGTTAGTTGTGGGGGAGGAGGTGGGGGTCCGCCGCCAGTCCGCTGTACTGCGATGTTGTGCCACGAGACCACGGAATGGACCTTCCCCCGTAGTTCGTTCCACCTTTTCCTGATGTCCTCCCTATTTCTTGGGTTCTGTCCCACTGCGTTGACCCTGTCGACTATTCTTCTCCATAGCTCCATTTTCCTAGCTATGGAGGTGTGCTGCACCTGTGATCCAAATAGCTGTGGCTCTACCCATATGATTTCCTCCACCATGACCCTGAGCTCCTCCTCGGAGAACCTGGGGTGTCTTTGCCGAGCCATGGGGTGGTGTGGGTGATGTGTGGGGTGGTGTATGTGGTGATGAGTGTGGTGATGTGTAGTGGTGTTTTGTGTGTGGATGTAGTGTGGGTGATGGTGTTGTGTGCCTCTGTGTGGTGGGGTTGTCTATGCTGTGCAGTCTCTCTGGCCTTCGTCAAATGTTTTTGGTCGTAGGTGTTTGTGGGTGATGTGGGTGTGTGTTTCATATTGTTTTGGGTGTGTGGGAGTGGTGTGTGTATGTGTATCAGGTGTGTGTATTTTGAATTGTCCAATGTGGCGGTGTTTTGGAGATGTGTGTGTATTTTGAGCGCGGCGGTGTGTACCGCCAATTGAATACTGCGGTTGAAAGACCGCCGCGTGGATTCGTGGGTCGTGATAGCATGGGCGTGTTTCTGTTTGCGTGATGGTGGAGGTTTTGTTTTCGCCAGTTTATCACTGACCTTTGGTGTGGCGGACTTGTGTGGGTGTCTGAGTTTCGGCGGATTCCGAGATGTGGGTCATAATAGCTGTACCAAATTTCTGCGGCCGCGGCGGTGTATTGGCGGTCTTCTGCACGGCGGTAAGCGGCTTTTACCGCCAATGTTGTAATGACCCCCAAAATATGCTACTTAATGTGGCACATTTTTTCATACTATTACTTCATCATTTTGTAATCTTTATACATGGTAATACCGTGTAGTACTGTCTGGACAAATATTTCACCTCAATGGTACCAGTTTAAAAAAAAAATGATACAGAAAGAAGCAAATGAAACTCGCCCAATTAACCTTTGTGAAGGACCTTTCACTGCATGTGCACGCAGCCCAGCGCTTTTAGTAACTTGTGATCCATTTTCTCTAGAAAGACATTTGTTTTGATCAAATCTACATATTATGTAGTAGGGTATGCAGCAAATGCAGCAGATATATGCAAAATAAGCCACGGCTGCAGAATCGCATAGTTCCAGTGTCAATGTATATATCTCTATGTCCAATATGCACTTCATAAGTTTGAAATCTATTGAAGTCTATTCACTCCAAAGAGGACACGAGTAAGAGCAATGTCTGGGCACATGATGGATAAGAGAGGTGACACATGATGGATAAGAGCTAGGTCGATAGCACAAGATGAACGAGACACGGGCTCTAAACAACAGCTGGGTGAAAGAGTGGAGCCATGGACTTTATGGAGCTTTATGGAGAGAATAGAGTCAGCAAAAAACGGATGCAAAAGGGGACTTATATACGAGACAGGTGAGTAAGAGGCACAAAGTAAATGAGAAAGTTGAACAAAATAGCTGAAGCAAAGATGAGCTAGGGCAAACAGTGTTTGAGGGCTATAACTACAAGAGACAAGGAGGGAGAAGACTGCAGCCACAGGAGTTCGAGAGTGGAGTGAGCACAAGACTGATGATTCAGGTAAGCTAATAAACAGCCACTTAAGATGGTGAAATAAGGTTCACACAGAATGCTAAAAAAGATGTGTCTTAAGAGTGCCTTAGGAGGAGAGTGGGGTATATGCTGGATAAAAGGGCAGACCACAGTGAAAGACAGTTGAGAAAAGGGACTTGGCCACATTACAGATATGAGAAGGAGGCAAGGTACTTGATCAGTGAGAAAGGTCATGAAAACACATGATGAGTGACTGAAGAGAACAAGGCTCATTATGGACGAGGGAAGTAACTAGGACAGAGGCCCCATGAAAGAGGGAAATAAGAAGAAGAATGAGAGACAGATGAAACTGGGGCACAAGATGAAAGACAGAGAGGGCAAGGTACAATACAGGTGAGAGAGACCACCAAGTGACTAGATGAATGAGGGTTTGAATTAGGACAGCTGAATGTCCAATGATGACACTGTAGGGTTCTGTGCTTGTTTCCCAGCAATACAGAGCTCAAGCTCACACAGTATCTAAAGAAATGTCAGTTGAGGAGCTTACATAGTCTAGACATTTATGTAGAGCTATGTGTTTGCAATATCTCAGCTGTCAGGAGACCAGTTGGCCCAGATTCTGAAAGGTGTCATGCAGCGCCGTGCAGCAGCCAAAAATGCTTTGATGCGCTGCGTGACAAGGAGGGAGCAGGAGAGCACCATAGTCACATAGAAATGGTCTCTCCTCGCCTCTTCCTAGCTTCAGCACTGATTTCAGCTGCCGTGTGCCACACACATCTTAGCGCCAAAGTGCTAGGGTGTGTCAGTCTAGCATAGGTTTTTACAGGAAGGATACCCTTTGTGTACAAAATACTATTCCTAGACAAGTGGAAATGCTTTTCCTACTTTGCATGTGTGCTGTACAGTGCAGCGACATGAAAATTCAGAAAAGAAGGCAGAAATAAAAACATTTCTCTGTTTAATGCCTGCTTTTCAGTGGTGTTAGTTTTTGGTGCTAAACCCTTTCTTCTGATGTTTCAGAATAGGGTTTAGCACCAAAAGGCATGAATAGTAGTGTTAACGTGTCCCTTTATGATAGTTTACTACACATCAGGACTCGTTTTAGGCCAATGAATCTTTTGACCCAGTTGAGAGACACCTTAGGACGAGATAACTAATCAATATGTCAATCAATACATCGATAATGTCATCAATATTTAACACAACAATACACTTCACTTTAGTCAAAGTCATTAATCAATTCAAGACGCTACCATGACCTTCCAGCCATGAATAACCACACCTGTTTAGTAGAAGATCATAAGTTTGATTCCCTATTAGTTACAATCTAGAAGCATCTGCATTAATCTCAACACCGAGAAACATAATAACATAGTCACGATATGACAACTGTAAAAAGATTTCATTAAGGCGAGAATCACAAACATCAGAACATAACACGGCGTGAACATAGATCACTTTTTAGCAGAATGTCAATAACGTGTCAGTTCAGCAAAGCATGATCTCGGTCATTTGTCTATTTGCGTCAGATTGGTGAATACCTATCCTAACCACTGATTAGCATTAGCATGTTGGGATTCATGCAAAACTATTTCGAACACCAATTTGGAAAACATCTAACTATGGTCTCTGTCAAAAGTAAGCAGTTGATACCTAGAAAGGAAAAGCAAACAGACAAATTACAATTGCATTGTCATAATTACCCTCCAAGGATTAGGTCAGCACACTGGTTCAGTCTTCGTCTTCAGGATATCACCTTTCTCAACCTATTGCCTCTCACGGATGGCAGCCAATCCGTGCGCAACCCCTCTCGACAACTGACCTATCTCAGTGCGGCACCACTGACGTCACACTCACACACTGCAGCTGACAAAGTCTTTCGACTCGTCTGCCCCTCACTGGATTCATACCAAACTAATGGTTTAACAACACAAATTTGCCGGTTTACTACAGGAAGGGTTCACTTTCGCTTCAGAACTTTACAGAGATTTCACTTGAAGCCTCGGCCGCTAATCTCTCCTTCTCAGTTCCCGCACCCGCAAGCAGAATTCGACCCGCAAATCCTACTCTCGACTTGTCAATGGTTCGTTCTAGTGCACTTTAGAACTTGCCAAATCTCCATCGAAGGTTTCACACATACATTTTGACTCAAACTCGACTTGTGAACCACGCCCGATTGACCTAATTAAACCGCACAAATTACAACATAAACCCAAGTGTCTCCTACACTTGTCAATATACTCCAGAGTCTTAGACCACGACGGGTCCGTACATGAACAACCAACCACGTGGATAATTTTGAGCACAAAGCGCCACACTCATATGAAGTACGCCGACTTCCCTACTCTCATACTGCAGAGTACGCCCACTCCTACTAAAACAACATTTACCTGGCCTAAATGCACACAGACCTCACAAATCACCTGCAAAACGCATAAGCTAAGCAAGCGCAAATCCTACACCACACATGCTAAAATGCCGAGAACATCCCCAACTCACTTAGGCAGGCTCCGAGATCCCGGGAAAGTCATGGTGAATTTAGAAACACATCATACCCCCAATTTGCATTATCTCAGAAAAACAGTTTAAACAATGATTCTCCCTCCTAGGGCCCCAAAGGGCCAAACCGTCGCTCTGCTACCAGAACTGTTAGCGTCCCTTTATGATAGTTTACTACACATCAGGACTCGTTTTAGGTCAATGAATCTTTTGACCCAGTTGAGAGACACCTTTGGACGAGATAACTAATCAATATGTCAATCAATACATCGATAATGTCATCAATATTCAACACGACAATACACTTCACTTTAGTCAAAGTCATTAATCAATTCAAGACGCTACGATGACCTTCCAGCCATGAATAACCACACCTGTTTAGTAGAAGTTCATAAGTTTTATTCCCAATTAGTTACAATCTAGAAGCATCTGCGTTAATCTCAACACCAAGAAACACAATAACATAGTCACGATATGACAACTGTGATGAGATTTCATTAAGGCGAGAATCACAAACATCAGAAAATAACACGGCGTGAACATAGATCAATTTTTAGCAGAGTGTCAATAACGTGTCAGTTCAGCAAAGCATGATCTCGTTCATTTGTCTATTTGCGTCAGTTTGATGAACACCTATCCTAACCACTGATTAGCATTAGAATGTTGGGCTTCATGCAAAACGATTTTGAACACCAATTTGGAAAACATCTAACTATGGTCTCTGTCAAAAGTAAGCAGTTGGTACCTAGAAAGGAAAAGCAAACAGACAAATTACAATTGCATTGTCATAATTACCCTCCAAGGATTAGGTCAGCACACGGGTTCAGTCTTCGTCTTCAGGATATCAGTCAAATCACCATCTGTTAGAACCCAGCTCTGGGGCAAAAGGGCACTTCCCTCATAAGGAGGTAAAGTGTAAAAACTGGACAATCTAAGGGCGAGTAAAGCAATAAGGGCCAGATGAAGCAAAAAAATATTTTGCGACTTGCAAATTGCGAGTCATAGCGACTCGCAATTTGCAACTCGCAAAATATTGTGCAGAAAGGTGTCTCAGACACCTTCTGCGACTCGCTATGGGGTTGCAAAGACCCACCTCATGAATATTAATGAGGTGGGTCGCATTTTGCGACCCCATAGCGAGTCCATGCACTCACAGGGATGGTGGCCTGCTGGAGACAGCAGACCTCCATGTCTGTGACTGCTTTTTTAATAAAGTAGTTTTTTTTTTTCTTTTTGCAGCCCGTTTTCCTTAAAGGAAAACGGGCTGCAAAAAGAAAAACTTCCGAAACCATTTGGTTTCGGTTTTGCCTGCTCTGAAAAAACATTTTTATCTTCATTCACAAAGGGGAAGGGGTCCCATCGGGACCCCTTCCCTTTTGCGAATGAGTTACCACCCACTTCAAGTGGGTGGTAACTGTGAGTTGGTTTGCGACCGCATTCGTGGTCACAAAGCAACTCAGCATTGCGATGCGGTCGCAAATAGGAAGGGAACACCACTTCCTATTTGCGAGTCGCATCCTCAAATTGCGAGTCGGTGCCGACTCGCAATTTGAGGATGTGCATCGCAAACGGCCTTTTGCATGTCGCAAACTGTGTTTTTCGCAGTTTGCGACATGCAAAAGGCTTCCTACATCTGGCCCCAAATCACCACACAGAGTGACAGAGTTTCTGGATAAAATCAATAGCATTCCCTACCTAATTCTAAATGACTCCCCGTGACATGGGTTTTTATCCCCTATTCGTTGTACATTCCCCCAAAATTCTATTGGACATTTGTTATACCCCACTATCTTTAACCTATCAGAATACACAATAGGTAACCCAACTCTTCACCCCATATTAATTTACAAGTTTTTGATTGGTCTTCATAATTGACGTCTTCAGAGGTGGCACGTCCGGTATGATTTCATCCTTCTGTAATTCTTTGCACATCTTTTGGTCAGCAGTTCCATTGTCGTCACCGGTTTGAATGAATTGTACATTGCATTAATCTACACTGTTTCAATGTACTTTTAATATTTATTCTGCAAACGAGAAAAAGCGATGGGAACGGATCTAACATGTTAACATTCATCTTCCAATTTGAAGAAAAAGAACATGCAGGGTCATGTCCCCTTTGTGAGTCAGCACACTGAAAAATAGAAAAATGCATTTAATATGAGAGCCAAGCAGCTAAGCTTCGGCTCATGCTAACTTAAGGCCTATGAGGTTTTCAGCCCATTTTTTATAACGCAAACGTTAGTGTAAACTTATTTAAACGTAATATAAACATTTTGATTATCATTTTTAGTTCACTTATACATTTTCTTTAGCTTTTCAGTTTTTGATTTTTTTTAACAAAGTCTCTTTCTTTGAGTTATCTCAGGTACTGTAGTATTGGCCGAGTACTTCTCGATCAAAACAGAACGCTAAGAATTCTTGTTGCCATTCAGATGTTGTTGCATATGCCCATTCAGGACCTGCGTACCTTCTATTTGCGGTTCTCTTTCTTTTCAATCTGCATTTGCCTTGCAATTCTCCTTCACTTAGATCCTCTATTTGGGATGTATCAATTTCTTCTGTTATTATTTCACTTGGTACCTTCCTCTCCTTCGCAGCCTGTTTCTCTGGCCAGTTATCTCCCTTATGCGTCTTCTTCCTGCTTGTCCTTTCAGGACGCTGAACAGCACCCTCCTCTTGTAGTATGGTGTTTTCTCCTGATGGACCTGCAACTTGCTCAGGGGATGCCGGTGTACTTTGATCTCTTTCTATAATTTCTCCTTCTTCATCTTCTTCTTCTGGATCTGTAACAGGTTCCAGTGCTAACCCGTATCTGTCTACTTCTGGGAGAATCTCTCCTTGATTTAATTCTCCTGCTGCCTCTTCTGAGATAGGCACATTGTCACCTCTCTCAAACTAGTTTACTGTTTGAGGGACTAGGCTGTTCTCAGTGGGCTCTCCTGCATTCTAAGTTTCCTCTTGGCTATTTTCGGGCCCTGAGACTTCCCTCTCTGGAACTGTTGAGCCGGAAACTTCAAGTTCCTCATCAGTTGGACACGTTACCTTCTTTGTGTGACTGGCAGGTATCCAGTTTGGAACGCCTGCACATTTCACAGCAGTGGTTGTTGTCAAGATTACTTGATATGGCCCCTTCCAGCGCAGCTCCAAACACGACTTTCTCACGTGCTTCTTGACAACCACCCAATCACCGGCTTGCAGGGTGTGACCTGGATCACTGATCGGTGGCAATGTGTTAGCTTCCACCTGGTGACAAAAAGAGAGAATCACATCAGCCAAACCTTTGCAGTAGTCCAACACCATATCATCTGTGATATTCACAAGAGCATTTGCAGGTACTGCGGGCAGCCTCATAGCTCTACCCATAAGGATCTTGTGTGGTGATAGTCCTGTCTTCTTATCAGGGGTGTTCCTCATCGACATCAGCATTAAGGGCAATGCATCTGGCCATTTCATATTGGTAGCTGCGCACATCTTCGCCATTCTCGACTTCAAGGTACCATTCATTTGCTCTACTAGTCCTGATGCTTCGGGGCGGTAGCTACAATGCAGCTTCTGTTCAATGTCTAATGCAGCACACAAGAGCTTAATCACCTCATTGTCGAAATGTCTGCCCCTATCTGATTCTATAGAGACCGGAAACCCGAACCTAGATATTAGTTCCCTAAGCAGCAGCTTTGCAACTGTGTGACTGTCGTTTCTACGTGTGGGCTAAGCTTCAATCCAATGACTGAAAACGCACACATTCACCAACACGTACTTCAATCTCCCACAAACAGGCATCTCAATGAAATCCATTTGCATCTTTCCAAATGGACCACCAGCTCTCCCTATGTGGCTGAGAGTTACCACAGTCCCTTTTTCGGCATTCATCTGTTGACAGATGATGCACCTGTGACAGGTAACCTCTGCGGCATGTCTGAACTTTGTGCTTCCCATGCCACTGGATTCAAGCTAGCCTGGCTGATGAGGGGTGAAACCCCGAAACCGGTCCCAGGATGCTTGTTTCCAGTCCAGGGAAGACCTGGCCTAGCAGTTCGGGCTGGACTGTTCCCATGGGGAACAGGGTCAAGACTGATTTGCATATGGCTGGGTCCAAACTGGAATGGCATGGGCAGCAAACAAATGATGGATTTAGGCCCAGATCACTGTACTGGGGGTGAATGTTTGACAATGTTCAGCATTCCGTCCATCACTTGTTGTTTTTGCTTTGTCGCCCTAAGTGGGAAGGGTATGCCCAGACGTGGGTCCCGTGCTTCCCATGCCACTGGATTCAAGCTAGCCTGGCTGATGAGGGGTGAAACCCCGAAACCGGTCCCAGGATGCTTGTTTCCAGTCCAGGGAAGACCTGGCCTAGCAGTTCGGGCTGGTCTGTTCCCATGGGGAACAGGGTCAAGACTGATTTGCATATGGCTGGGTCCAAACTGGAATGGCATGGGCAGCAAAAAAATGATGGATTTAGGCCCAGATCACTGTACGGGGGGTGAATGTTTGACAATGTTCAGCATTCCGTCCATCACTTGTTGTTTTTGCTTTGAACTTTGGGTTAAACCAATCGATTTTGAATGACCTGATCATTGCATCTCTTCCAAGATGTGTCTGTCCATGGTAGAGCCTCGCAAATTGTAACAGAAGACTGTTTGGCAAAACCAATTTCCCCTCCTCTGAGACCCACAAGTCATCAGCCCTTTGTACGCATTGCATTCTCTGCCAGGAGTGTTTTTCCTCTTTGCTAGCACAACTTTGTAATATTTTTAGCTCATCTAGTGTATCAACCACCCTTAATGCAAGGTTTAAGCATATGTCATTTTCAGTTTGCGGTAACAATTCCCACTGATCCTTGAACGACATACAGTTCAATGCGCAAAATCTTGCAACTTGATCTGCATAGTCGTTTCCCATGGACACAAAGGTGCTCATTCCGCGGGGGTCATTTTGACTTTCCCGCTGGGCCGGCGGGCGATCTCCAGAAGATCGCCCGCCGGCCCAGCGGGAAAGCCCCTGCAACGAGGAAGCCGGCTCCGAATGGAGCCGGCGGAGTTGCAGGGGTGCGACGGGTGCAGTAGCACCCGTCGCGATTTTCACTGTCTGCATAGCAGACAGTGAAAATCTTTGTGGGGCCCTGTTAGGGGGCCCCTGCACTGCCAATGCCAGTGGCATGGGCAGTGCAGGGGCCCCCAGGGGCCCCACGACACCCGTTCCCGCCATCCTGTTCCTGGCGGGTTTTACCGCCAGGAACAGGCTGGCGGGAAGGGGGTCGGAATCCCCATGGCGGTGCTGCAAGCAGCGCCGCCATGGAGGATTCCCTGGGCCAGGGGAAAACCGGCTGGAAACCAACAGTTCCCCTTTTCTGACCGCGGCTTTACCGCAGCGGTCAGAATAGCCTTGGAAGCACCGCCAGCCTGTTGGCGGTGCTTCCGTTGCCCTCCACCCTGGTGGTTTCAAACCGCCAGGGTCGGAATGAGGGCCAAAGTCTTGCGACTTAACGTGAGCATTGCATTTCACCACGGCAATTTCAAGAGGTAACTGAATCGCATGTAACAAATCCTTAATTTGTTCACCATTTTTCACAGGAGAACCAGAAGAAGTCATGAAACCTCTCTGTGACCACAATTGGCCATAATCATGTACAATTCCAAATCCGTATCTGCTGTCAGTATAAATAGTGACTCTCAGATTTTCAGCTGCGTGGCATGCCTTAGTAAGGGCAATTAATTCTGCCACTTGTGCGGAATACACTCTCTCGAGCCAGGAAGCCTCAATAATACCAGCTATGGTACACACAGTGTAACTGTCTCTCAGCATTCCGACTGAGTCTCTCAAACAGGATCCATCAACAAACATAATGCAATCATTTTCATTTAACTGCGTATCTTGAATGTCAGGTTGGGGCTTGGCACATAGTTGTGTTACCTCAAGACAATCATGCTCCACTTCCTCTTCATTATTAATCTCGGTATTCTCAACAGGAAGTAGAGTTGCCGGGTTCAAATCAGTACATCGCTTCAGTGAAACATTAGGTGACCCCAATAAAATTGTTTCATATCTGGTAAGTCGGGCATTTGTCATGTGCTGAGTTTTGGTTCGAGTCAACAAAATTTCAACTGAATGCGGAACCATTGCTGGTAGGGGATATCCCATCACTATGCCTTCACACTGCGTGAGGCTTTGACCAACTTCTGCAACTGCACGCAAACAACCCGGTAAGGCTGCTGCGACGGGGTCCAAGGTAGCTGAAAAATATGCTACAGGGTGATTTGCACCTCCATGGACCTGTGTTAAGACAGACAAAGAACAAGCATCACGTTCATGACAAAACAGTAGAAAAGGCTTCGTGTAATCAGGCATACCCAAAGCTGGTGCCCTGCACATGCACTCTCTCAATTCCATGAATGACTCAAGCTCTTCTATGGATAAGGCTATGGTATACGGCTCATCCTTAATCTCTTTACCTGTCAGTTTTATCAGTGGCTTAGAGATAATTGAGAAGTTGGGTATCCACTGGCGACAGTAACCCACCATTCCCCAAAACATCCTGACATCTCTCTTTGTTGTTGGGGGGTTAATTTGTAAAATGGCTGTTATTCTTTCCTTTGATATTCTCCTGGACCCTCTTTCAATCACATGTCCTAAGTACTTCACCTCTTTCTGACAGTACTGCAGCTTCTTTGGTGACACTTTATGTCCATTCTTTCCCAAATGGTTCAATAAGGCGATTGTGTCATACCTACAGTCATCTTTTGTCCTGGACACAATCAGCAAGTCATCAATGTACTGTACTAGAGTCGAATTAAAAGGCAGTACTAAGGATTCTAAGTCCTTTTTCAATATCTGATTGAAGATGGACGGTGACTCAGAAAACCCTTGAGGAATTCTGCACCAACTGTACACCTTGTCCAGGAATTTAAAACTGAATAAAAACTGACTGTCCTCATGAAGAGGTATCGAAAAGAAAGCTTGTGACAGGTCAACAATGGTGAACCATTCAGCATCACACGGGACCTGAAACATAATCACTGCTGGATTGGGCACCATGGGGCAACACTTCACCACAATCTCGTTTATTTTTCTCAAGTCCTGCACATTTCGAACCTTCCCACAAGGCTTTTTCAGGCCCATTATCGGTGAATTACATGGGCTGCTCAATACTTCCTTCAGGACTCCTTGTTTTACAAAGTCCACGATTATTTGTGACACCTGAATAAGGTCATCTTGTGCAATGTGGTATTGTGGCACCTGGGGAAACACTGCATTTGGCTTCACTTGTACTTTAACTGGTTCTACTCCTTTTATCAGTCCCACTTCTTTTCCTGTCAAATCCCACACTTTCTCTGTCACTGTCCCTTGTAACTCGGCAGGCAAGTCAATCACTGTAAGCATTGGGAACAACGTTATTAAAGGGTAATCTTCATTTGTAGTTCCTGCCTCTAACTCTGAGAACTGACCATCATCCCCTTCATCATCACTGTTTGTATGTACCTCAATTCCATCATTGGAACAGCTAATTGAACATTAGGGATACCGGACTTGAATCGCAGACTACAAACTTATGCAGTCCCTGGAAGTTGCCAATCTCAACTTGTACTGGATCTGTAATCAAATTTGTCAGGTACTGATTTGCTACTCTGACCACCCTTATGGTACGCCCTGAAAGTGGTTATTTTGGAACTTCTGCACTTCTGACTGTAGAGCGTGTAGCTCCGGTATCAACCAAGAACGAAACCTTGTGACCCATTGCCTTTCCCTCTACATATGGTCCCCTCTGATCTACCTCTAGGGACGCTGCAAGCCTGTACTCTTCGCTGTCTGAGCTGTCATCTGACCATTCCTCATTCATTCCATCTTGACCACGCAATGGGAATTGCTGTTCTGTATTATTTTGGCTCATCACCTGACCTGTGACCTGCTGAGGAAGCATCACCTGTTGCTGTCCCATTGGAGCCATTGGTAGTTGCATTTGCTGTCTAGGTACCGTGGGAACATGCTGTTGTGCTTGCTGTATTTGTGCTGGTTGAACACACGCATTTGCATTTGCCTCATGGGCTGTAGCCCCTGCATCTGAACCATGTTATTTTGGAAGTTCGGATTTTGATTTCTCAATTTTGGACCTCTCACATTTTGCAATGTACCGACATTAGTGCTTTGTTGAACGACACCATCCTGCACCACATTTGGGCATTCCCGCTTCCAATGCCCCACGCCCCGCACGCGTGACATGGTGACATCCTTTTCATCCCTTGCGCGTCATTTTTAACCACTACAGTATTCAAGTCTGGACTGCGACTCACAAAACCTCGACCTCGACCCCTCGGTTGTGCTTGAAACACACCATTCCCTTGCGGTTGCTACTGTATCATCTGTTGAACTCCATTTCCCTGCATTCCTGCCTGCGCTGCCCTTATCTGCATCACCATCACTTTCTCCTTCAACTTTTTCTGTTTCAGCTCAATCTCATCACTACAGTATTTCGCATACTGCAACACCTCATCAATCGGTTTCGCTTGCCAACACATCAAAAGATTCTTAATCATCTGGCTAACCTCTGGTCTCAGCCCTTCAATAACTCTGAACACGAGATGGTTCATGTCTTTTGTCTCAATGGTCTCAGTACCACTGTAATGTTTGAATGCCTTCAACAATCTCTCATAATAAGCATGGATTGACTCTTTAACCTCCTGTGTGGTCCGGTTGATTTTCTGCCAATCAGTCACTTTCGGCGACACCTTCTGCTTCAAAAACTCAATCACTTTATGATAGTACTTCATCACCTCCTCAGAGGGTGCTCCGGTCACCTTATCCCTTGCTGGCTCCTTCGTCAGCCAGTCTACCCCTCTCTTGCACTCGAGCCATAAGTCGGGCGGAACAATGATCTCAAACAAGGTATTCAAGTCTTCCCAGAGACACTTTGCAAGCTTCACAAACCTGTCTGTTTGTTGGTACCACTCGATCAGCTTCTCCCTTAACCTGGGATAATCATTAGTGAAGGATAGGATGTCTCCTCTGGACCATGGTACATGGATTATAACCCCACCAGCTGTTTCTCTCATCGGTAGTATCTTTACTGATTCCGTATCTGGTGTGGTTTTAGCTTTACTCGAACCTGGGCTGTCACCTTTCTCCTTGTCTCTTTTCTTAGCCCATCTGCCTTCCCACTTTTCTAATGCTCCCCAGATTTGCGCACTTTGCAATATTTCCTTTACATGCGCTTTTATTCCGGCAGAACTCATATGCTCGAAATCTTTTGAATCAAAGTCTAACTTGTAACTTCTTTTCAAATGTTTAGTGTTCTCAATATCAATGGTGTACTTGTCTGCCCGGTTTGCTAATTTCTGATGTACCTTGCCTACTTCTTTAGTAATCTTAGGGCACAGGTATCACAACTCTGCTTCTGTGTATGACTCTAGTCTGTTCCTTCCACTAATTCAGCGGCTTCCATGCCCAGTCTCACAAAGTTCAGGTAATCATCTCTCTCTGCCGTTATTGCAGCAAGTTGTGAAGGTTTATTATTTCCCAGCCACTCGTTTAGTTGCTGCACAGAAAAACCTTGCAACAAGATATTTCCGGCCTGCATTATTGGAGTCTGTGATGTTTCCACACTCATTGTCTGAGGGGCTAAAACGCTTGACCCTGCTTGTCTTATCACCTCGATAGGAGCCCCAATTGGACTAAGGCTTAACAGAGACCTAAGGTGTTCAGCTGTTTGTGATCTTGGCGATATTGATCGAGGGGTTCCTGTGAATCCCCCTCCCATCATTTCCTGGGTCCCCATTCCTTGATCACTTATCTCAGGTTTACCTTGCGCATATAGTGGTACAGGTGGACCAACAGTAATCAGCAATGATATGGCAGCTGGTGTCTGACCTGGTCCCAAACCCTTTGGAGCAGCGACTCCAAAGTTCTGATCCAGTGATGCCGGGGCAGGTATTAATGGAAGACCTGCTGCTGAATTGTACCCTGGTATCAGTTGAGGCTGTGGTTGGGGCAGCAATTGCGGAGTTGGCTCAATCTGCACTAACCTCGATTTTGTATATATCGGGTCTGGCGGAACTATCAGGTTTGTAGAAGTCTCTAGTACTGGGACGTCTGGATAGATTCTCTGTATCTGCAGTGGAGGTTGCAACTGTATCTGCATGTCTGGTGCAGTGGGTATACTGACACCATTCTGTATCGAACCCGTATCGCTACTCTGTACTGTATCAGTAACTCCCTTCTCCTGCGTCTGGTTCCCAGGACCCGCACTAGTGCTCGGGACATTGTCGCTTAATGCATAAGGTGGCGGGTGATCATGTAATATCCGATCCATAAATTCTTCATTGTCTGAATCATCCTCTTCTTCCCAAGGTCTCTTAGTTTCTTTAGGCTTACTAGAGTCTTTGTCTGTTTTAAATGTGGCTTTCTTTCCCTGCGTCTCATCTCCCTGTGTTATTGCTGGGAAATTTTTTAATCCATCAACTATTCCCCGTCTCCACATTTTGCTCTCATTATCCCACCTAGCTTCCGCATAAGTCTTTTCTGCCCTTTTTATTCTTCTTTGGAATTTTTCTTGTCTCTGTTTAATAGCCATTAGATCCCAAATCGCTAGAGCCTCATACTGAGCTGGCCTCGGAAGTGGTTTCTGTATACTGAACATCCACCTTCAATTCTCTAGCACCCTCGTATTGAACATCCCATGTTCTGAGAACGCCAAACATCCCTCTTTTTCTGTCAATTTGCGCCACTGTTTCATCCATAAACAAGGCGCAACACCTTTTTCCTCCATAACTATGTAAGCTGGAGTACCCTCAGGCGGTGTAGGCTCCCCTTCACTCGCCATAATGTATCCGTCTCCTTTCAGAGCACTCTTAAAAGCTTTGACAAAATTCATCTTTGCGTCTTTTCTTCTTGTTTGTATTTAATCAGAAAGTGACTTGAGTTCCCAGGACACTCTTCACCCACCTTTCTCAACCTATTGCCTCTCACGGATGGCAGCCAATCCATGCGCAACCCCTCTCGACAACTGACCTATCTCAGCGCGGCACCACTGACTTCACACTCACACACTGCAGCTGACAAAGTCTTTCGACTCATCTACCCCTCACTGGATTCACACCAAACTAATGGTTTAACAACACAAATTTGCCGGTTTACTACAGGAAGGGTACACTTTCGCTTCAGAACTTTACAGAGATTTCACTTGAAGCCTTGGCCGCTAATCTCTCCTTCTCAGTTCCCGCACCCGCAAGCAGAATTCGACCCGCAAATCCTACTCTCGACTTGTCAATGGTTAGTTCTAGTGCACTTTAGAACTTGCCAAATCTCCATCGAAGGTTTCACACATACATTTTAACTCAAACTCGACTTGTGAACCATGCCCGATTGACCTAATTAAACCGCACAAATTACAACATAAACCCAAGTGTCTCCTACACTTGTCAATATACTCCAGAGTCTTAGACCACGACGGGTCCGTACATGAACAACCAACCACGTGGATAATTTTGAGCACAAAGTGCCACACTCATATGAAGTGCGCCGACTTCCCTACTCTCATACTGCGGAGTACGCCCACTCCTACTAAAACAACATTTACCTGGCCTAAATGCACACAGACCTCACAAATCACCTGCAAAATGCATAAGCTAAGCAAGCGCAAATCCTACACCACACATGCTAAAATGCCGAGAACATCCCCAACTCACTTAGGCAGGCTCCGAGATCCCGGGAAAGTCATGGTGAATTTAGAAACACATCATACCCCCAATTTGCATTATCTCAGAAAAACAGTTTATTTAATGATTCTCCGTCCTAGGGCCCCAAAGGGCCAAACCGTTGCTCTGCTACCAGAACTGTTAACGCGTCCCTTTATGATAGTTTACTACACATCAGGACTCGTTTTAGGTCAATGAATCTTTTGACCCAGTTGAGAGACACCTTAGGATGAGATAACTAATCAATATGTAAATCAATACATCGATAATGTCATAAATATTTAACACGACAATACACTTCACTTTAGTCAAAGTCATTAATCAATTCAAGACGCTACAATGACCTTCCAGCCATGAATAACCACACCTGTTTAGTAGAAGTTCATAAGTTTTATTCCCTATTAGTTACAATCTAGAAGCATCTGCGTTAATCTCAACACCAAGAAACATAATAACATAGTCACGATATGACAACTGTGATAAGATTTCATTAAGGCGAGAAACACAAACATCAGAACATAACACGGCGTGAACATAGATCAATTTTTAGCAGAGTGTCAATAACGTGTCAGTTCAGCAAAGCATGATCTCGGTCATTTGTCTATTTGCGTCAGTTTGGTGAACACCTATCCTAACCACTGATTTGCATTAGCATGTTGGGCTTCATGCAAAAGGATTTCGAACACCAATTTGGAAAACATCTAACTATGGTCTCAGTCAAAAGTAAGCAGTTGGTACCTAGAAAGGAAAAGCAAGCAGACAAATTACAATTGCATTGTCATAATTACCCTCCAAGGATTAGGTCAGCACACGGGTTCAGTCTTCGTCTTCAGGATATCAGTCAAATCACCATCTGTTAGAACTCAGCTCTCGGGCAAAAGGGCACTTCCCTCATAAGGAGGTAAAGTGTAAAAAATGGACAGTCTAAGGGCGAGGATGGTTTTAAGTAAAGCAATAAGTCACCACACAGAGTGACAGAGTTTCTGGATAAAATCAATAGCATTCCCTACCTAATTCTAAATGACTCCCCGTGACATGGGTTTTTATCCCCTATTCGTTGTACATTCCCCCAAAATTCTATTGGACATTTGTTATACCCCACTATCTTTAACCTATCAGAATACACATTAGGTAACCCAACTCTTCACCCCATATTAATTTACAAGTTTTTGATTGGTCTTCATAATTGACGTCTTCAGAGGTGGCACGTCCGGTATGATTTCATCCTTCTGTAATTCTTTGCACATCTTTTGGTCAGCAGTTCCATTGTCGTCACCGGTTTGAATGAATTGTACATTGCATTAATCTACACTGTTTCAATTTACTTTTAATATTTATTCTGCAAACGAGAAAAAGCGATGGGAACGGATCTAACATGTTAACATTCATCTTCCAATTTGAAGAAAAAGAACATGCAGGGTCATGTCCCCTTGTGAGTCAGCACACTGAAAAATAGAAAAATGCATTTAATATGAGAGCCAAGCAGCTAAGCTTCGGCTCATGCTAACTTAAGGCCTATGAGGTTTTCAGCGCATTTTTAATAACGCAAACGTTAGTGTAAACCTATTTAAACGTAATATAAACATTTTGATTATCATTTTTAGTTCACGTTTACATTGGTGGCCACTCCCCCGTGGTCACAATTCAAGTGCACGTCTAAGCCAAATTACTATTATTATAGTTTCTATACGGCAGTATCACACCTTAATTCCTAAACATTTCATGTTAATATAGATTATGTAAGCTACGCTCTCTCAGTAGCACGGGTATGCCCATGTACCACCCGTGTAACGTCCCCTTGGTGCAAAGGAATGCAAAGCAGCGTTTCATGCTTCTTTGCGTAACTTTGATACAAAAACCATCGCAAATATCAATTTGCGCTGTTTTGTGAATCCCCCAAAAAGTTTCGCGTCAGTTTATCGTTACAAAAGTAACACTACCCCAACTCTCTTCCTTTGAGAATCTGGGCCCTTGACTAATAGCCAGGCCATGTGCCCAGTTATTAGTTTTCTTTATTAATCAAAACATAGAACTTTGAGAATTTCCATGAAAAAACAATCATGGTGCATGACGGCAGTTCTCAATGTAGTCCTACTTTTGTTGTGAAATCTGTGGTTAGAGGGGATGCTCCGAACGTCACTGTTCACGAATGAAGCATTGGTGAGTGTTTTATTGCATATCTCTTTCTCTTCCACCTGTGCCCATTTCCGCTATCGTGGTGCAAACACGTTAGTCTTTTGTTTAGGCCTTGGTCATGTTTGGCGATCATCCATGTCACTTAAAGGCATGTGAGACATTTTGGTATATTACATTTATTTATTATGTATTTATTGATTTAATGAGCTATATAAATGTTGATTGATTTTTTATTCATATATGCATCTAATTGATTGGCTGATTCTGCTAATTCTGAAATGCACTTATATCCAAAGGTGCCCTAGGGCTGGTAAAAGATCGAATGGAGGCAGAATTCTAGTTTGGAAACAGATGATTGTTTGTTTTAGGACACTGAGCTGGTTATCCATGACGTGAACCACAGAGCTGCATAACGTTTTAAGGGTTAATGGAGTGATGTCTAATGGCCATCATGGTAGCATATTGCTTAGTGGCCATCATATCAGAGTGCAAAACATGTTGATCAATCGTATTTTTACTTGCCTGGAGGTATTATGGAAAAGCAGCACTATTGTTGCTTGGGTGCATATTGAATCTGAGCACCTGGCGCTTGTTGCAATCCTCAGACGCAACTTAGTGTACCCAGACTTATTAATAATATGTATCTCAGTGTCAAGGACTAAATGGTGATGGCAGATCCCATTTCCTTAGGAAATGATAGACTTATATATAATATATTAGTAATTAAAATCATAGGTGAGCGGGGTGCTTTTCAGATCTCTCAAGTCTCTTTGATTTAGTTCATTCCTGTTCCAAAGTCAGGGTTGGTCTGGGACAAAAATTAAGCACTGGCACCAAAATAAAAGTGGCTTTTACCGAACCAGATGGCCAAAAAACGAGTCCATATTTGAAAATCAGAACAGTTTTGAACATGTTAAGGCATGCTGCAAAGAATGAGATACTGCGTGCATTTGTGTTTGCTGCATTCGATACTTGTGGTAATATCAGGGAAATAAACAGTAAAGCCATTTGTCCATAAAACAGGCCCACAATCTGCCCAAAATCTGCCCGTACACTTGATTTGTAAGACCAGTCCTCTGGGCACTGCATGATTGCCCAATAAGCCAGTCCAACCGTGTCCTAAGGAAAGAGCTCCATCCACTGACAACGGTCTATCCTTGGATATATTTCTGCACCATGATACTTGTAATGTATATTCTGCTCAAATTCCTTCACAAACTAATGCATTCTTGGTATTTCTACACTCATTTGTATGGAAAAGGCATGGCAGTATGCCACCTCTAGTGCTAGATCATTTTATACTCAATAAAGATAAGTCATGTCCCTGTAGGAAAGTGATGAAACATCTCCCCCAGTACACACTACTCTACGGTCCTCCAGACCAACAGGTGAGTACACAGGGAGCAAGTTGTATGGGCCATGCCAGGGTGGAGAGGGCGGGTTGTAAGAAGGAAGGGGGCACAGTTCTGCATGCATGAAGGACTGTGAATGCATGTGTCACATGGCAAGGGTAGGGATGTGGGCCACTCACTTCGACGGTGCAGTTGGTAATGACTTCTCTTCTTCCCCTGTACATTTCATGTAGGTCAGCGCCCACCAGAAGAAGGACATTTGGCGTGCCATCGCCAAGGACGTCCGGACCCTGGGGGTCCACCAGAGACGGCGCACCCACTGCCGGAAAAGATGGGAGGACATTCGCTGCTGGAGCAAGAAGACGGCAGAGGTTGAGCTGGGGATGGCCTCCAAACGTGGGAGGGGTGCCCGTCCAACCATGACCCCCCTGATGTTCCGGATCCTGGCGGTGGCCTACCCTGAGTTGGATGGGCGCTTGAGGGCATCACAGCAGACACAAGGGGGTGAGTACACTCTCATGCAGCAGACTTTACGCGCAGTGAAGGTGTCTGGATGGGGGAGGAGGGCTGTGGGTTTCCCTGGGGCAGGGCGAGTTCCGTAGGCTAGGCCCCTCCGTAATGCAGGCCAGGTGGCACTCCACCCCACCTCTGTAGAATGCCAAGTACAGGTATACATGCCCCTGTGTCATCTATGTGTGCTGATGTCCACCATAGCCATGTAGGCCATATTCCAGGAACTGCATCAGTAGAGCCCAACAGCGCGGCGTAGTGCAGGGGGCTGCTGTGTCTGTATTGTCCGCCAATGGTAGCGTTAAGCCATGCACTCAACCTGTCTTTCTTCTGTCGCCCCCCTCCCCTCTTTGTGCTCTTCCTGTTCTTTTGTGCATCAGCATCATCAGGCGGAGGTACAGTGGCACCGGAGCATGAGGGAGCTGCATCCCACGTGGCCATGGAGGGCCACACCACGGACTCTGAATACACCAGTGGGACGGAGGGCGAGGGGAGCTTCACGGCGGTCACAGGATCAGCAACCAGTGACACGGACCCGTCTTCTGATGGGAGCTCCCTTGTGGTGTCAGCAAAATCTGTGCCCCCCACTTCTACAGGTACAGCCGCCACCCCCCCTACCAGCACCGCCCTCCCAGCTGCCCCTCAGCCTTCGCACCGTGCCCGCTCACCCAGGAGGGTGGGCATCACCTTCGCCCCAGGCACCTCAGCCCCTGCCCCTGTCACCTCTGCTGCCCTCAGTGAGGAGGCCATTGACCTCCTCAGGTCACTCACTGTTGGGCAGTCTACCATTGTGAATGCCATCCAGGGTGTAGAAAGGGAGTTGCAACACACTAATGCATTCCTGGAGGGCATTCATTCTGGTCAGGCTGCCCATCATCGAACCCTGCAATCTCTGGCCTCAGCACTGATGGCAGCCATTGTCCCTGTCTCTAGCCTCCCGCCTCCAACTTCCTCCACCCAGACCCAATCCCCTGTACCCCAGCCTATCCCAAGCACACCATCAGACCTGCATGCACACACGTCAACACCCAAGGGAAGCTCAGGCAAACATAAGCACCACACATCCCACAGGCACTCACGCAAACATCACCCACATACAGACACAGCAACATCCACTGCCTCCACTGTGTCCGCTCCTCCTCGTCTCCCTCCTCCCTCCCAGTATCGTCTACACTCTCACCTGCATGCACTACCACTACAGCCACTACGTCCCGCACCAGCACACCCACCACCACACCCAGCTCACCTGCACTCACCAACCCCACTACCATTTACACGTCCCATGTGTCCTCTCCCAGTGTGTCTGTGATGCCCCCTCCCAAAGTGCACAAACGCAGGCACACACCCACCCAACATCCATCCACCTCACAACAGCCTCCAGCGCATGCACCTGCACCCAAATCACCAAATGTTACACCTCCTACAACCACCTCCTCTTCCTCCACTCCCAGACCCCCTCAAGCTAGCCGTCCCAGTGTTCATCAGAAACGTTTCCTGAGCAACATTGACCTCTTTCCCACCACCTCCCCCCTCCAATTCATAGGTCCCGTACTAGCACCTCAGCCAAAAAGTCTCCGGTACCAGTGGTGCCTGTTAGAGGTATGTGGAGTGGCCCGGGCACCAGGGCAGCCAGTATGACAAGGAGGCACAGCACAGCCAGCCCCCCCCCCTGTGAAGCACCAGAAGTTGGACAGTGCCCAACGGGATAGGGGGAAGACTCCAGCCAGCAAAGCCGCTCACAAGGGTCCCGGGGGGACTGTCCACTCAGCTGTGACTCCTCCCAAGGGTGAAGGGGCAGAAGACGGCACCAAAGTCTGGGAAGAGAAGCACTCCGGAGAAGCCCGCGCTCATCCCCGCTGCCCAGGAGGCCACCGCCAGCCCCATCGTCAGGGTCCAGGAGGCCACCGCCAGAGTCAGTGCCCAGTAGGGCAGTCCCATCGTCAGTGGCCAGGAGGCCATCGCCAGAGTCAGTGCCCAGTAGGGCCCCGGCAGCCACAGCCCCGCTGGGCAATGAGGGACCGCCATGGCAAACACCGCTGCACAGGTCAGAGACAGCAAAGTCAAGCACCACTGAACAGGGCAAGCACCGCTGAACAGGGCAAAGACCGCCATGGCAAGCACCGCTGAACATGGCAAAGACCGCTGAACAGGGCAAAGACCGCCATGGCAAGCACCGCTGAACACGGCAAGCACTGCTGAACAGGGCAAGTACCGCCAACTCAAGCACTGCTAGCCCATGTGCGGCAGGGGCAGTGACGGAACTGGGACCGTCACGGGGAGAGTGATGCACTCTAGGCACCAGTCCCCCTCCAGAACCAGTGGAGAACAGCATCCACTACCTCAGTCCTTAACAGGATGAAGCACTCTGGGCACCAGTCCCCCTCCTGAACCAGTGGAGAACAGCATCCACTACCTCAGTCCTTGGCAGGATGAAGCACTCTGGGCACCAGTCCCCCTCCAGAACCAGTGGAGAACAGCATCCACTACCTCAGTCCTTAACAGGATGAAGCACTCTGGGCACCAGTCCCCCTCCAGAACCAGTGGAGAACAGCATCCACTACCTCAGTCCTTAACAGGATGAAGCACTCTGGGCACCATTCCCCCTCCAGAACCAGTGGAGAACAGCATCCACTACCTCAATCCTTAACAGGATGAAGCACTCTGGGCACCAGTCCCCCTCCAGAACCAGTGGAGAACAGCATCCACTCTGTCTGCCCTGCACAGGATGAAGCACTCTGGGCACCAGTCCCCCTCCAGAACCAGTGGAGACTGTTATCCACTTGAGAGACTGTGGCTTTGCACTCCCCAGGATATGGCAGTGGGCAACCCACCCACTGTAGAGACTTGAGAGACTGTGGCTTTGCACTCCCCAGGATGGTCCAGTGGGCAACCCACCCACTGTAGAGACTTGAGAGACTGTGGCTTTGCAATCCCCAGGATACATCAATGGGCATCGAGCCCCCTCGTGGATCTGGCGTGGTGCTGTCATCCGGCTGAGGTGCCCCCCCCTTCCCTTCCCCCTGAGGTGCCTGTTGTATTTCTATCTGATGCCCCTGCAGTGTTCTTTCCGTTTTGCTCAGGTATCTGATGTGGGCCTCGCCCATGCATTTTGGGCCCAGTGGTCCACGGACATTGATTGGTGCATACCTGCACTACTAATTGTGATGTATATTTTGTTGGATGTATATATATATATATATATATATATATATATATATATATACATATATATATATATATATATAGTTGCTTACTGTATTTTGATATATTACAATGGTCCCACTCATTTCCTTTTGTCTTTGCATTCTTCCGGGGGGTATTGGGGTTGTTACTGTTATGTTTGGATATGTATTGGTGTGTGTGTTGTAGTGGGTGAGGGTCGGGGTGGGGGTGGGGGTGTTGCGTGTGTGTGTCCCTGACTTTTTCCTCCCCCCTCCCCCATGTCGTAGGTGCAGTACTCACCGTTGTCTTCGGCGCCGGCGTTGCTGATGATCGTACAGGAGCAGGAAGACTATGCAGGGAGTATTTGGAGTTCCGGCTCCATGGTGGCCTCCTTCCTCGTGGAGTGTGTAAAGGTGAGCGGTTTCCCATTGAAATGGCTGTTTCCGCTGTGTTTTTATCCACGGTGAATCCGCCCTGGAAAAGGTGGCGGATTGGTAGGTTGTGATACTGTGGTCGGTACTTTGTCTCCCGCCTGTCTGTTGGCGGTGACCGCCACGCTGTTTGTCTGTACCGCCGTGGCAGTCCGAGTGTTAAAGTGGCTGTCTTTGTTGGCGGTTTCCACCACGGTCATAATTCCCTTTTTTTTCCGCCTGCCTGTTTGCGGTCTTACCGCCGCTTTAGCACCGTCCGCGAGGGTTGTAATGACCCCCTTTGTCTTTTCTTGGCCTATAATTTAGTTAACTCTGCCGCAGAATTTGATTCTACCCGCATCAAGATTCCATAGTTAATACATTATATATTATTCCACCCAGCCGTCCTATCAGCTATGGTAGTCTAACTTTCTTTACACAGCTATCAAAATGTGCATCACTTTATTCTGAATGAGTTTTGTAGGGCAACATGGACTCAAATGCTGTGGTATTTGCTTGAAAAAATAAATGAAACATAGTTCTAAACAAAACGAAACTGTGAATCGTAGCTAATAATACCAATATTATTAATACTACTACTGCTAACAGTCATAGTAATAATAATAATTGTAATAGTAGTTGTGGTAATAAAAATAATAACAATAATAGTATTAATAATAATAGTCAACAATAACAGGGCTATCGTTATGATTTCAATAGTGGAGAATGAATGTTGTACAATTCATATTTGGACACTTAGGGGCAGATGTAAGAGTCCCTTGAGCCACTTTAGCGCAGCCTTAGCATCATTTTTTTTACGCTAAGGTGGCCTTTTCCCCGTGCCATATTTACAAAGTGGTGCAATGCATGCATTGTGCCACTTTGTAACCCTTTGCTCCACATTATGCATGCGCCGTGCATAATGTGTGCAAAGGGGGCATTCCAGAGTAAGGAGGCCCTGCAAAAATGGCACAATAAAATCTACAAGATTTCATTGCTTCATTTTTGGTGTCATTTTTAACGCCTAACGGACTCACCCATTGTAATCAGTGGGCCTCCTTTCACTTTGCTCCAATAGTGTAAACATTTTTGATGCTGGTGGAGCAAAGGGCCACAATAGCACCAACATTTTTTACACTATTGTTCTTATATAGCGCCATGGTATATTGTATTATAAATACGGCGCACACACGGTGGCGTTAGAGGGGGCAAAGGGGAGAGCATGAAAAGTGGCACTGCATTGGATGCCATGCCACTTTTTAAAAATTCAGCCCTTAGTATAGCTGCATAATAGGCGTTCGTAGATTCATAGGCAAATTAAGTCTTATGGCTGATTAGTACTATAGGTGGTATTTATCGCACATGATAAATAACAATACCACGGGATACGTTATGAATCAAAAGCAATAAATACCACCTTTTGTGAGTTATTGAGGAACAACATGCAGATTTTGGTGTTTAACGCACCAAAATCTGCATGATATGGTAAATACTGTATGGTTTTCCCCTGTTAAATTTAACAAACGTTAATTGCTTAATGCATCTGATATGGATGTGTTAAATATCTAACAACTCGTAATTCCAATCCATGCACAAACAGGTGTTCACGCAGGGGACGGAAGCTAACCAGTAACTAGTAATACATCCCATAGTTGGAAAAAAACACTATCATTGCTTTCTCTCCTTTTAGAAAAAGGATAACTGGATTTGTACCTGAGTCTGAATAAGATATACACCCGCACCAAGTGATGGAAGAAAATAAAACTTGTTTGCTGCACACGCCATTTTAGGCTCCTGAAGAGAAAAAAAGCGCAGCAAAACGTTTTGAATTATAAATGCCGTCAATTACCGGATGTCTCTGGTTTTTAGTGAACATTTCCACTTAATCATAGAAACAGCAAGGCATACATACTGTCGACATTAGCCATAAATGTGAAGAAAAAAAAATCTCTATCTATTAAAAGGCATTCACAGTATATTTTTTTCCTCCTGAGAAGCAGACCTCTCTGGCATGAGCCAAAAGTTATGCGTTTTGACCAAAATGTAAATGAAAAACAATTTTTTTAAAAAACTATTTGGCAAAGCCACATTATACCACGTTTACTTACGTTCACAAGTGGAAGCATTACCGCTTAAGTCTGTCCTTTAAATATCTCCTATCTGCTATTTTAAAAAGCATTTTATCTTTCCATGAACTGGAGAAGGGTGCTTGATTTTCAGAAATTAATTTTACAAGATATATTTCTTCCTTGCTGTACCAATTGCTTTCATGAATACTGTATATAGATTTTTAATGACTAGCCTACCTCACTAACATGTGCCCACTTATAGGGGTAATAAAACTAAGTGGACCTACTGGGCCTAATTTACAAAGCCATTTACGCTTATCTTGTAGTCACAAACGGATACCTAGAACATGTAAATGCATTTACTACTACGTAACTGTACGCCACAACTGCGTGCAACTACAAAGGAATAAAGTCAAAGCAAGGGGTGGGGAGCAGGTGTATCTGGGCATGGTTTGCCTAAAGAGTTTGTGAAGGCCTACAAATTCAGGAGTTTGTGGACATTCCCGAGCTCTTCTCGGACTCTGTAGGCAAATCATGCATTGATAAGCCCACTTCCCACCCTTGTGTAGGGTTTAATACTGTGTTACTGTATGCCACTGTGTAAAGCAATTATGTAATGTGTTGCAACTGCTAGGTATCATTTCGTCGCCTCCTGGCAGGCATAAAGCAGCTGTTTTCGACCAAACATCCGATATTCCTCATGTGGGTTCCAGCATATAAATGTTTTGAGAAATCGACCCGGGGCATATTTACAAACAGCTTGTGCCACCAGTGCATCACTTTCTATGATTCACCGGAAGTGCAGACTATAGACCCATATCTAAATGGCCTTGTAGATATAGAATAAGGCAACGCACATCAAGTCACTGTGTTGCCTTACTCTGCATCAAAGAAGTGTTCCATGAGTGTTGCGGTGGGTGTTCCCATGCAAAAACCATGGATTTGGACGCATTCACAGATTTACAAGGATTTGTAAACCTGGGAATGCATCAAAAGCCTATGCCTCCAGAGGGGAGGCGTAACAAGGAGAAATAACTTTATTTCTCCTCGGTTTTTCCTCTTTCTGTGAGTGCTGCCTGTTGAAGCAAACATAAAAGGAGTAAAATGCCTCCATTGATTTTTTTGTGCAGGAATGTGTGCCTTCCTGCACAAAAACAACAATTCCTACAATGCAGGAAGTTCAAGGGTTCCTGCGTTTGGGGCATGGCAGCCAACTGTGCACCAGAGCAGTGGAAAGGGACAGACATTCGCCATATCTCACAGATAAAGTGCATTCCTGCCCCTTTATTTTGATGCTGGGTAGCGCAGCAAGAAGCCCCAACTGTCTTCTAAGATTTACCAGAATGTACACATGTGTCTGGTAACTTGTGGATTTGTGGGGTGCACACCAAGATAATTAATAAAAAATGTGTGCAGTTCTGGTAAAATCTGAATCAATTACCACATGTAAACAGTGAATTGATCACTGTGTGTAATTTTACATTTGAAGTTCATCAAACCTAAGTAGTGTGGGTGAATGGTCTGTTTGGTGTCTGCCTTAAGAATTTATGTAATAGAATGAAATGCACATGTTCAAAAAATATTCCAGAAGTAACCCCTCCAACTGCTGATATGCAGAAATGAATTTGATTTATCAATAATGATGTAATCGTATAGGCTTGAGAATATCTCTGACATGTGATCTTGCCATGACACATGTTCAGTAAGTGAATACGTGACATCTGGCAGTGCAATGTATTAGCAAGCACATTGGCGAAATGAGGTACGAGGTGTCTCCACATCCTGTAAAGAAAGAGGCCACTGTAAGAGAAATGTGCACATTGTATTTGCTTGCTCAAGTAATAAGAAATATAAAAAAAATAAAAAAAACTGAAAAACCCTGAGCTGTGATTGGCCAAATAAAATAAATATATTCCACGCTCTTACTCTGTGTTTAGTAGCCCATTTCAAGTTAGAACATAAAAATAACTTCCTGACCTCAACCAATGTCCAGCCCTCAGTCTGCTGTCATTTCGCAGGAGAGAAATATTTCTATGAAAATAATATAAAAAACGTACTTGAGTTTATTCATAACATCATGTTATACACGTTTTATTGTTTTTCATTTTATATCGTGCACATTATTAAAACTGTTTTTTAATGGAACCGTTTTACCTCGTGTTATAATGTACAATAATTTTGCTTTATTTTTTGTTAAATGTATAGGGGAGTGTGTGTGTGTGTGGACATGTAATGTTACAATATTGTATTACTGACATTTTTTTTTACTTTATACATGCTTTAGCCAAAGAATTCTAAAATAATAAACATTTTTCTAATCTTTAGTATTTCTACGCTTGATTTAGAAATATTTGTACATTAATCACTGAAAGTGAAAAGGCTATGATGCTACCACATGGCCATCACTTAAAATTCTTCAGTAATTACCATATTTCCAACTGTGGGTCAGATTTAAATTGACAACACGTTTTGCCTTGAGATTTAAATGTGTCATACCATATGCTCTTTAACTCTTAGTAGTTTGTCTTCCCACATATATTTATGTTAGTTCTGCTGATTATGCTTTGATTCATAGTTGCAATGAAAATAGGCATTGATTGTGCCTGGCCTCTTCAGCATTCTCTTGCTTCCACTTCTATAATATGGCTACCAACACTGTAGTTTCATTTAGTAGCGAATGGGGAATTAAAAAAAACATCCAATGAGTATCACACAAAAGTAATTAAAATAACTAATTTTCCTATGAAAAATACCGAAATTCAGTTGGATTGAGTTCTGGTTGGTATGTCATAGATGCAAAAAAGTAAACTCCGGGTGACTTAGACCACAGTATTTTCAGATAGGAGGGAGAGTAAAAATGCTGTTTTCCCAATCTCTGCTTGCCTTAATTAGAGAAATAAGATCTTCTCTACGTGGGTGTCTCAAAACTTGGAATAAACCATTTACCTCTTGAAAAAGTGCTCTACCAAATCATGGTTGCTGTATTATAGAGAAAGAATATATTTGATGAACTTTGGACACACAGGGCAGTATTTTAGGTCCTGATACTAACTTGATTGCTGCATCCTGTGCTGGCAACGCTTAGGGCTTCTTACCGAGTATCCCTTCAAGCATCTTAAGTGCACCTATTATGGTCTAGCTTGACCGCACAGCTGTCGCTTTGTTGTGTCAAAGATATTGTTTACAAAAATATTGCTTCCCTATCCTTATAATGATAAGTACACAAATATCAATAACTAAATATTTTTTCACACTAAAATTGTTAAAAACATACAAAAATATAACTTCTTAATATATATAGTTTTAAATAGTAAATCTTAAAGATTTTACCAAACGCCATTAATATAATGTTAATTAAATAAATCTCACTGATAATTAGTACTATATATAAATATATAACTGTATAAATATATATATATATATAAAATGTAACACAATTATTATATATATATATTTATATATATATATATATGTATGTATATATGAAACTCCATATATACTCCAACTATATATGTATACATGAAAAATAAGAATATTAAAATATTAACAGTTACATTCCAAAACATTAAATAAATTACCAAACAAATAAAAAATAAAAAAAACAAGTAATTTACAAAAAAATATTCGAAACCTTTAAAAACAAAAATATACACAATTAATTTAGCATTAAAATTATAAACGAATGTTAATAATACCTATATGTAATCAATATATTAGGAAATGTATTGTAGTCTGGGAAAAATAGATATACAATTCCCACTCCAGTGTATGCAACAGTGGAGAAAGTGTAGGACCTCGGATGGGTCAAATATATTACTCTTACTCCTAACAGCGCAACAGTAGGGAAAGCATTGGATTTCGAAAGAGTTAAATTTACTATTCTTAGTCAGGATGTTCAACAGTAGGGAAAACGTTGGACTTCGGATGGATTCAATTTACTATTACCACTCCAGTCTGTGTGACAATAGGAAAGCTTTTGGACTTTGGAGGGATAATATTCACTATTCCCACTCCTGTCTAAGCAACAGTAAGTAAACTACTTCACTTCAAACACATTAGATATTTCAATAACCTTATAAATTTAGAAAAAATATAAATGTATTAATATAAACATCATTATCTAACGTAAACTATATGTTAAACGTTTAAAAAAAAAAATCGTCAATTTACAAAATTCCCCAAAATTAATAATCGTTTTATGAAAAATAATTGTTATTTCATTACTAATTAATTAACTTGCAGCCCTATACCCCTACAAACCTTGCGAATCACACCAACAATATAACTAAAATAAATAAGAACAACTCAACTTTCAGAATATATAATCAGTCACATAATGAATTAAGAAATAATAATTAATTGTTAATTATCAATTCATTAGCTTCTCACCCTACAACCCAACAAACCCAGAAGCCCATGCCTAAAATATAGTTATATAATTATTGCACAATTTACATAATTATTAATCAATTAAATATTTCCTTTTACATTAATAATGATTATTTTATCATTACTACTTAACTTCCCACCTTATATATCTACAAATCTAATAACCCACAACTAAATTATAACTAAAATAAATCAGTATTACATAACATACATAATTAATAATCAATTCAAAAATTAATACAACATTAATAGTTAATTGCTTTGTTAGTTGTTACTTAATTAACTTCTCATCCTATAAACATACAACCCCAGCAGCCTGCAACTACATATATGATTATTACACAATTTACTTAATTGATATAAAAATAAATATTTATATTTAATGTTATCGTTAAATTAAAAATCAATTGTTAATTAGTTATTACCTAAGTAACTTACCAACATGCCCCTACAAATCTAGCAATTGGTACCTAAAATATATGTAAAATAAATCAGTATTACATAATATACATAATGTCCATCACATACTTACTTAAAAAGTAGTAAACAATTGATAATTTATTATTACATAATTTAACTTCCCACCTTATTTCCCTAGAAACTCAACAACCCACTACATCACTTTTAATTACTATTAATAATTACATTTAAAAAGTTATTACAATAAAAATTCCAAATCACCTAAAAGATCAAACTGTATTAAAACAATATTACCAATCATACACACAATAGCAATACTTAATATGTAGATATATATTATTGAAAGTGATATTATTAACAACAATTATATTCTTAACAGCGATATTACTTACCTGAAAAAAAGTATTCTTGATAATGATATTTCTGCATCACAATAGTTTTGTAACACTCTATATTTTCCAGAAATGTCTGCCTCCCAATATTCACAACTCAATAGTTTGTCCAAATAATCACTAGAGAGGGACTTTGGCTCTGCCCACATGTTAGAAGCCAGTAGTACATATTTTGGCTGGGCCGAAGTTGTGTGCTTTCACAAAAAAAGTGCTTGACCTCCACTCCAGCTGTGACAATTTTATTTATCCAGTTGGCTGAGGACGAACTTTTGGGGGCACACATATGACATTATAATGCTGTAAGATTATCTTAGATAACAAGATAATGTATTGTGTTTGTCCTTCTCTGGTGGCAGTACAAATGGGAGGGCAGTCATTAACCTACATGGGTGTTTTAGGTCTTGCTTGACAGTGAAACAGTCACCTAACTTGTTATACCTAAATCAATATTATTCTACAGTTCTTTACCTCTACACATATTAATTCCCATAATATTTACTCATCATGCTTCACATTACCATTAGGGGTGGGAGAAGAATTCTTCTCCACTGGAGAAGTTCATGGAGTTTTCCAAAAACTCTGTGAAGCGTTGTGGAGCAGTTTTTCTCTAGGTCGGTCGCAGCGGGTCGCTTTGAGAAAGCTAGCACTCGCATTGAGGAAGCTGCCACTGGAGTAGAAAATCTACTCGAGTGGCAGAAAGAAGGTAGTGCCCTCTGACGTTCCAAATGATGCCATTTAGGCTGATTTTACAGCTCAGTAGAAACTCCTGGTGCTGAAAATCTGTGCGTACAGCACGACCTATCCAAACTGCCCGGCGTGGAACTCCGTTTAGCACAGCAGAGTTTGTTCTGCACTTCACTGAGTTTTGCAAGCAGAACTCTGCCCAGGCCTAATTTCAATACAATCTTCCTTAAAAGCCAGAGCTATTAGCATTGTCAGTGCTTCTAGAGTTGAACACATAGACCATATCCAGTCTTAACTGTTTGACTTAGCTGGTTTGGACATCAGCTCACAGCTCAGTCCACCATACTTAAATTATGCTTTAAAGTGAGTGACCCCCTTGCACCGTTAAATTCATCTCATATTTTAATTCTATACTGATATTTGTAATCCTATATGTGTCTAAATCATATGGAACAGATTATCGTGAAGGCTATTCACATTATTATAATCTGTTGATTTATGAAATAGAAATAGTGAAATCTCAACGTAGAATGAAAAGAACCTTTGTATAACTCCTATACTTATCAAGTATGCTTTAAAGTGAGTGACCCCCTTGCATTGCTAAATTCATCTAATATTTTAATTCTTTACTGGTATTCATAATCATACAGGTGTCTACATTACATGGAACAGATTATCGTGAAGGCCATTCACATCAGTGTATTATTTTGATGTATGAAAAGAACCTTTGTGTAACTCTTACATTAACAAAACTTGATACAATGTCCCACTCCCCATACAATGAGTTTCATGCATACAGTGTCAAAACACATGGCTTCTTGTCACCATTCTCTCCCTTCAGAACACATTAAAATACACCCATTTTCTTTCGCCCCTGTTAGTACAATGATTTCATATATACGTTCAATGATTTCCATGTAAGAATTCAGAGTAAGTGACCAAGCATATTCCAATTACATTCAGTACAGTCCCATTTTTTTAATAGAACTAGATCATAGGTGTCAAAATGAACATATCTGCTAGTCTGTGCATCCTTAATAGTTTAATTACAAATGTCTTACCACATTAGAGTTCTGACAAACCTGGGAGTCAGTGTGTGTGTAAAAGTTGGCAAAAACCCTTATAACTCCATGTCACATGGGTCATGTCCCTGACAATCTCTCCAGGTGTCTTTTTTTGCATTTGTATTGAAAAACTATCTTTATTTTAAGATTTTGCCCAACACAAATTCACAACGTTGTAGCCAATCATTTATTTTATACATTTTGTTCTGCGGTCTTATTGTGCATAACCACCAATCAAAGTTTTTTCAACGGTAATACAGCCATTTCCCAGTGTCATAATATTCACATTTTTGCTACTATCAGTGCTGCAGACCACCACCTTTTAGTGTGGAAGTGCAGTGAGGACAGTACTCATTCATCATGTTGAGAAGTGGGTCTGTTAAACGCATGCTCACATCAGTCTCCGTTTTAAGCTCATCCTATATGACTCCCCCATAAAGGGGGGATAATGTCATACATTCCCATGTGCACAATGTCACTACCTTGTGAATCACATTATCAGCATTTAGAGTCTTGTGCCATGTGTGTCTGTGTAGCTTACTCAATGAACAGTGCCACTGGTGTTGTAATATATTTATGTTAACCTGGTCTATATCATAGTTTTATCATGTTCTTTTTATACAGTGGCCACATCATCATCTGGGATCTCTGTGCCCAACCACATTTCTAGCTAAAGTTTTAGGGCTATTGCATTATTTTGTGAAAATATTTTACCAATTAATGTCAGGTAAAGTCTAGACACTGTCCCTCTATATACCGTCCACTTTGTAATTTTTTGTAAGACCAGAGATTTAACAAATGTGTATGAATGAGTCACTAATGCACCTCCAGCATTGTGGGAGTTGCCGGACATATGTTTGCATTAAAGCATGGAACGGTATGCTTTCGCCACACTGAGCAATGGCATCTATTTATTGTATTTCCTTACATCAACATCAAGAACATCATCAATTCATATTGCTCTATTTCTACATAACAGGGTGTTGAAATGAATAGTGGCAGGAATCAATATTAGCTTGTACGCCCTTTGTGCTCTTTTTCATGAATAGTATGAGGCATGGATTATAGGATTGTACTCGAATTCTGTTTGTTTGTGAGTGGTATAAAATATTGTAATTTCACCTTTTCTTCCAACTAAATGCTTTTCTGTATGTAGCCACAGCAGTATTTCCCTTTGTGTGTTTAGAATATATATTGTATGTGTTAGCTAAGATGCTAACCAGTATGCCTTGGCATGTGGGAGGTGCAGTCTTCCTCTGGTCATTGTAGTGTGCTATTTGAGTGTCTATAGCCTCAGCCTGAGCCCTCCCCACACACACATCTTGATGATGCTGTCCATGACCCTCGTTATAGGTAGTGGTATCAAACCAGAAATACAACTAGATCTAGGCATCACCTTCATTTTTATTAGATGCATAGATGTAAATTAGACCAATTAACATATTCTGCTACTGCCTTGTCTAATATTGGAGTAATATTATCTTTCACTATATTGTTAATGTCTGTAATTAAATAGATGCAAAAAGAATTGTTGTTGGACAGAATGCCGAACAATGCAAACATTCACCCCAGTCACAAAGATCTGGGTTTAATCCTTTGTTTTTGTGCCCACCACGCCACCCCAGTTTGGACACAGCCATGCACAAATCAGTCTTGACAGTGCCCTCAAATAATTAGTTAATGAGCATCCTTGTACAGATCCAATTAGGATGGATGGAATATTAATTATATGAAACGTTTGAGCCTATTTTCTAAAATGTTTGCCAATATCTCCATTACAGAGTTAATGGAAGGTGTTGGCCTGCATTAAAGAGATTCCGTCCTTGGTAAACTCCTCTAGGAAGCCTTTATGTGACACTATGAATTCTTGAGTGTTAATACTGCCTACATTGCTTCAGCTTTGGACCATGGAGAAATAATGGGAAAAAAGCATACTTCAAACATCGAGATCTCCATTATTTAGAGATTGCTCAACAAAAAATCTTCCATTTTCACTGTCTGTTCATGGAGGTCAAGTTAAGTGTGACAAATATTTGCTCTATCATCAGTGTAATAAATTAATGTGCTTGTCTGTCATGCACCCATGTAACAGTTTTTTGTACTTTCTGCTTTTATTTTCTTACCCACAGTCACACTCACCACCAAGTATTCGAATGGGACTCGGCACCTAAGCATCCTCTTTTATTACTCATTGATTTTGTGCTTGTCTTGGACCATGTACAGCACTCTGCTGCTTTTTGAATAGGTTTGCACTATGCAAATACCACATACATACATACATACATACATGCATGCATACACACATACATACATACATACATATATACATACATAGGAATAATGATCCAAGGTCCATTCCAATTCTGGCAGTTTCCTCAAGAGTACCCTGCAAGCAACAGTGTCAAAAAGTGAATAAACCTCCACAAATGTTCACTCTCCGGACTCTGCAAACTTCAAGGCTATAATATTTGGGGTGAAGGAGTGAATAATAGCTGATAATCCCCATATCCAATCTGAAAATGAATAAAAATAATATCTTTCTTGATATCCCACTTAGTAATGAAATTATGTAGGTGATGGGCAGACATTTTCCCAGCTGTCTAAAAACTACTGTTTGGCATGGTAGGCACTGTATTAAAAAAACAAACATAAATTAAATAATTGAGGTGACTGAGAGAAGATTTTGTTTTATTTATTTCTACTTCTTTTCTTTTGCTCTGTTTCCACAAACATCAAATTCATGATGTTGGCTTGTCATTGGTGCACAAGTACAAAACAAAAATGGCTGGGAGTCCAATGGATCTGGAGCTCTAACCTGTTTTACTGCATTAATATAATGAATAAGAATGATGACCCTAACTTCAGAAACTACAGAATTATTAGCTATTGTAATGCCATTCAGTTTTAGTTAAAAGAATCCCCTCATACTTCAGGTATTTCCTCCATATGTTATATCTCATGGGCATCAAACATTGGTACATTAGCCACACCCAAGCAAGGTTATCTGGATTTCTACATAGGAAAATATTTGGATGGAATGTGATTATTCTTAAAATCACACAAGGATCAGGCCCTCAAGAACCATTGTTGATACTGTGTTCTTACTAGTGGTTCCAGAGATATAAACTTACGGTTATCTTGTGACATGCACAGTTATTGAAGAAGAAGTAAAGTAGGTTTATTAGTCAATTAAAACCATAAACATTATGAAACTTATAGCTAAGCGATCCAATAATTATCAATAAATAATGCAAGAAATAGTCAATCCTCAAACCTATACAGCGTGTTAATTGTGCTAAAGTGCACGTCTTCATATTTTTTTTATAACTCTATTTTTAGTGAGTTCAGAGAACATAATCAACAAAAAGAAAACAGTACAGTGCTGATCAATGCAAGATATGGCAGTATCATTATATCACATTACTAGAGAACTTCATTAACATAAATCCAACACAAAGGTCAATATCAATCACTGCAGCAGAATTTCCCTCAAACACACCCTCCCCCGGCGAGGATCCTCATGAAACCAGTCATTACACCTATTGTGAAGAACATAGACATAACCTCACCATAGTTGGTCGTCACCTGTTGAATTGATTCAAGGTGTACTCCTACTTCCCTCATCATCCGTGCTTCCTGCAGAACTTAAACCCTCCACTCCAGTGAACCATTCCAATAGCACACCCCAAACAACCACATCTGTCAGTGCCCCCTCATACCTACGTGTCAGCCGCATATGTTGTTCCTCAGCCACACCCCGTTCCATTAAATCTCAAATCCAGCAGGGGATTGAAGGATTAAGGGCACTCATCCAGCCAATAGCCACTCTGCACTTGGAGAACAGCAGAGCCAGCTGTGTGAGCTTATATGGTATACTCTCGACCCGTGGTCTCCGCACTACACCCAAAAGGCATGTCAATGGCGTTGCTTCCAGCCCCACTCCTGTAACCTCCTCATCTCTCTAGTCCACTTCCTGCCAAAAGTTGTGCCCCACCCTGCAGGACCAAGATAAGTACAGGAAGGAAGCACCAAAAGCGCCACACCTGGGACACCCCGTCCCTTGTCCAGGATCATTCTTATTGAGTTGGCTAGGAGTGAGGTATGTCCTATTAACAAAATTGAAGTGTAACAGTTTAAACCTATTGTTGCATGACACCGTGTGCATAGACGACAAACCCATTTCCCAGTCAACTTCCTCTACCTGGTCTCCCAGTTCATGCTCCCATGCCCTACGCTCCACACCTATCGCGCCTGGCTGATCATCCCGGAGGGCTTTTTAGAACCAGGTGATCAAGTGAGTCCCCTCGCCCCAATTAATCAGTCCATTCAGTACCGCCGAGGCCTGCAGGGCCACCGGAAAACAACACCAGATCTCAGAACTGCCCGGGACCCAAACTGAACGAATCCCAAGAATCAGTGAAAGAAATGAACTCACCATTGGGGTATAAGTCTCTTACCATTTCCCATCCTCCCAGCCTCCAACCCTCCATGGAAATCAGACTGTCCATGTCACTGAAAGGTGCTAAGTCCCATATCCTCAGTTCCCTGTCAAATGGGGCCCGTCGTAGCGCAGTCTTAATGACCTGCTCCCATATCCAGGCAATGGTCTTGACCAAACAGAGGACAATTGATTCAGACCGACCACCCAACATCAATAGATGCACCAACATCCGTCTGCCCAGCATTCCTACAAACAATCTCTTTTCCAATTATCTGACTCTGTCATCCACTTTGCAGCGTGTTGTAGATGTGCTGCACAATATTAATGCCTAATACTGGGAATCGCCAGCCCTCCCCCCTCGAGATCCCTTTGCAAAACAATGAATGCCACCCTACTACGTCGCCCCGCCCACACCAATGAAATCAGCAAGCTATCTAGATGGCGGAAGAGCCGAGGGGACAGCAGAAACAGGGAGTTCTGAACCAAGTGAAGACATCACGGCAGGAACACCATCTTTGCTACAGCCGCCCTCCCCATTACGGAAAGAGGTAATCTGTTCCAGAACGAGACCGAATGCTCCAGGCAGGGAACCACTCATTCTACGCTATGTTTTTCGTGCGCCGCCTCAGTGTGAGTGACCCAAATGCCCAGATACCGGAAGTTCTCAATCTCCCACCTGAGTCCCACCTGCTGCAAGCCATCCTGAGGCACACCAAAGGAAACAGGAGTGACTTTTTCCTATTCACCTGAAGACCCGACACAACTCCAAAGGCTCCCAACAGTTGGAGCAACAAAGGCACTGAGTCACTGGGCTCCCGAAGATACACCAACGCATCATCTGCATGTAGGGAGACAATGGCCCTCATTGCAACCCTGGCAGTTGGTGATAAAGTAATCCCACCAACAGGCCAGCGGTAAAAAAAATAGAATTATGACCACGGCGGAAACTACCAACACAGACAGCCACTCTAACCTGTTCTGTGCCTTGGACGAGATGATCTCGTCCAAGGCTACAGTTCCCCTGTGCCTTGGACGAGATCATCTCGTCCATGGCACAGGGGAACTTGGGGGCGCGCTAGCGCGCCCCCCGTGCACCCCCCTTCCCCCCCCAGGCGGGGATGGAAGGGGAAGACCTTCCCCTTCCACCCCCGCCCCCCCCCACGGCAATCCGATGACGTCAGCGCGCGCTCAGCGCGCTGACGTCATCGAGTGTTGCCGGCGCGCTGGAAGCCATTTGCTTCCAGCGCGTCTTCGGAGCAGGAGCTCTAAGGTGAGTCCTCTCCGTTTTTGGGGGGCGGGGGGTTTGAGAAAACAGACATGGGGGGAAAGGAAAGGGTTTTTCCTTTCCCCCTGTGTCTGTTTTCTCAAGATTCCTGCTCCACGATCGCGGGCAGCGCCCGCGATCGTGGAGCAGGAATCTCCACTAGCCACCAGGGATTTTCTGTTTGACTAAATTTGGGGGCGACCCCTTGGGCAAGGGTCGCCCCCCCCGGGGGCAATTTTTATTTGGATTTCGCCCCCCCCCTGGGGGCAGATCGGCCGTTTTTTCGGCGGATCTGCTCCCGGGGGGGGGGCGAAAACCACTAGACACCAGGGATGTATTGTTTTATGTTTGTTTTTGGGGGCGACCCCTTGGGCAAGGGTCGCCCCCCCCGGGGGCAATTTTTATTTGTATTTCGCCCCCCCCTGGGGGCAGATCGGCCGTTTTTTCGGCGGATCTGCCCCCAGGGGGGGGCGAAAACCACTAGACACCAGGGATATCGTTTTTTGTGTGTGTTTTGGGGGGCGACCCCTTGGGCAAGGGTCGCCCCCCCCCCGGGGGCAATTTTTATTTGTATTTCGCCCCCCCCCTGGGGGCAGATTCGCCGATTTTTCGGCGGATCTGCCCCCAGGGGGGGGCGAAAACCACTAGACACCAGGGATATATTTTTTTATGTTTGTTTTTGGGGGCGACCCCTTGGGCAAGGGTCGCCCCCCCCCCCCGGGGCAATTTTTATTTGTATTTCGCCCCCCCCTGGGGGCAGATCGGCCGTTTTTTCGGCGGATCTGCCCCCAGGGGGGGGCGAAAACCACTAGACACCAGGGATATCGTTTTTTGTGTGTGTTTTTGGGGGCGACCCCTTGGGGAAGGGTCGCCCCCTGAAAGGGGGCACAGAGGTGTTGCCCATTTCTGCCCCCCTTGGGGTCCGATTGGCCAATTCTTTTACGCCCATCTACCCCGAGGGGGGCAGGATCCACTTAGGTACCAGGGACAACTTCTAAGTTCTTGGTGGTGGGGTGTTTGTCAACTGGCAAAGTATTTGTATTTGTGATTATAACAATTTATTTCTTCTTTTTCTTCTAGTTCAACGCTTTTGCTTCCTTTGCTGTGGATCTTTGAGGTTTTGGCAGTAGTTGTCCAGTGGTTTGCATAGTTGCATGTTTTAGGTAAGTGAACGCAATTTACTCCAAAGGAGTATTGTTGACATGTTTGTAGGTGGTGTACTAAATGCAGTATTGTGTGTTTGACATTGTCCTTAGATTTGAGCACAGTGGTGTTTGTGTTGTCATATGTCTAAATTGCTTTTTTCTTTTTTCTTTTTAGTGGGATATCATTGGTGATTGCAGAGTAGTTGCTTGGTGAGTAGCTATTTCAGGCAACTGTGTGGTATAGTTTTTTGTAGTACATAACTCTTTGTGATAAAGCTACACTTTGTTCATTACTTATTTTAGTGCTAGTTGTTGTTGGCAATCCATTTGTTGTTAGGATCATGGCTAGCCGCAAAGTGACCGCTCAGCAGGTTGTTCGCATGCTCTTTGAGTCGTCTTCAGACCATGATTACGACACTGACTCTGCATCTGAGGCAGAGGAGGAAGCAGGAGATTCTGGAAGTGAGTTTTCTGTCCAAGAGCATTCTTCTGATGAGGAAGCTACTCTCAGTGCAGATGAAGGGCCTGTGTTAGAGGAGGACATTGATATGCCAAGAGTGCAGCAGCCTGGGGCTGCAGGGTTTCCCATTGGAAGACCTGACACCTGGATTGCCCCAAACATGGAGCAGCCACAGTTACCTGCATTTACTGGTCTCCCAGGGTGTAGAGTTAATACGGAAAACTTTCTGCCTGTCCAATTCTTTCACTTGTTTATGGACGATGTATTTTTGGAAGAGATTGTGGAGCAGACAAATGTGTATGCAGAGCAATATTTGCGGGACAACGCTGCCAGACTTAAGCCTCAGTCTAGAGCTACTCATTGGGTTCCCACATATCTGGAAGAGATGAAAAGGTTTTTAGGTTTGACTTTTTTGATGGGGTTGATCAGGAAGCCGTCACTGGCTTCTTATTGGTCTACTAGTCCCTTGATGGCAACTGCTATATTTCCTGCAACTATGACACGTAATCGGTATTTGCTTCTTCTTCGTATGCTGCATTTTGTAGACAATGCTTTAGCCTTGCCACGAGATCACCCTGATTGTGACCGCCTTTTTAAGATTAGGCCTGTCCTTGATCATTTTGTGGATCGGTTTTCAGAGGTCTATGTTCCAGGCAAAGAGATAAGTGTGGACGAGTCTTTGGTCCTTTTCAAGGGGCGTTTAGTTTTTAAGCAGTACATCCCTAGTAAGAGGGCACGGTATGGGATTAAATTGTATCTGCTGTCAGAAAGCAGTACAGGATATGTTTATAATTTCCGGGTCTACACTGGTAGGGATTCCAGTATTGACCCTCCTGGTTGTCCGGCCACTTTTGGAGTTAGCGGAAAAATTGTGTGGGAACTTGCTAGACGGCTGTTTAACAAAGGTCACCATTTGTACGTAGATAATTTCTACACTGGAGTGCAGTTGTTCAAGGAGTTGTTTAGGGTGGACACTGTTGCTTGTGGCACAATCCGTTCTAACCGCAAAGGCTATCCAAGGGAGCTTGTCTGTAAAAAACTTGAGAGGGGACAGTGCAGTGCCTTGCGGAATAATGAGCTGTTAGCTATGAAATTTTCAGACAGGAGGGATGTGTACATGCTATCGACCATCCACGATGAGAGTACTTCCCCTGTGGCTGTTTGGGGTCAGGTTGCGGAAGTGCGCAAACCTGCGTGCATTTTGGACTACAATAGGCACATGGGTGGTGTTGATAGAGTAGATCAGAGGTTGGAACCTTACACTGCTCTTCGTAAGTCGTATGTGTGGTATAAAAAGTTGGCCCTACATTTATTTCATTTGGCAACTTTTAATGCCTTTATTGTATACAAGGATTGTTCACCTGAGTCAAGGATGACTTTTGTTAAATTTCAGGAGTCGGTGATAGAAAGCCTTATTGTGGTGGAACCGGCAAGAGTTCCTAGAGTAGAAGTGGTGGAGGATGTGGCTAGATTGAAAGATCGGCACTTTCCAGATCACATTCCTCCCACTCCCAAAAAAGACATGCCCACAAAGAAATGTAGAGTATGTGCCCGGAGATCAATCCGGAGGGAGAGCCGGATGTACTGCCCCGAATGCCCTTCAAAGCCTGGGCTGTGTGTGCCCAGCTGTTTTAGAAGTTACCACACAAGGAAAAACTTTTGGGAAATACCGTGAGCGTAAGCTGTCTGTTTTATATTTTCATATGTTTCACGGTTGGCATCTGTCGTGTATTTAGTTTGAGGTTTTGTGTTTGTAGTTTAGTGCCTATTTTATAATTAGTAGTTTATTTGTTGTTTATAAATTAAAAAAAGTGATTGCGGTGTGCGTGGGGTGGCGCTTGGCTGGCGGTGTGCGTGGGGTGGCGCTTGGCTGGCGGTGTGCGTGGGGTGGCGCTTGGCTGGCGGTGCCAGCCAAACGGCAGTCCACACTCCCATCAGCTGGTGTGATTCTTGTATCAGGCATGTGGGCGTATGTAAGTGATGGGCCCTTGAGTGGCGCGGTCTGTCGATGTGAGTGTTGTAATGTGCTGGGCCCGTGGCTGGCGGTGTGAATGGTCTTGTGCGTGTCATGTATGAAAGGTGTGTGAATGGACTGTAAAGCGGTTGGTGCCTTGTCGCGGCTTTACAGCTCACGAGCTGTGAGTCATTGGTTCACTTTTTTGCCTTTCAGTTATTAGCAGTGCATTTCATTTTTGTGAAATCTCTTGTTAATAAAATTTGATCCACTGAACCATCACTCACCCTCGTGCCAAATCCAACCAGTATGTGTTGTAAAAAATGACAAAACCTGCTCCGCTGTAATCAGGCGTCGCAGCACACCTGTGACACGCTAGGTGCCTCGGGTGGGACCCCGATGATGAAGCATGCCACCAACTTGGTTGGTGGGTGAGGGGTCTTCTTCACATAACCTAAGTGTGTTTCTTTTCACTATTTTAGTGTTTGGCACATCACGGACGTATGTGCACACATCAAAATGATATATTGCAAAAATACCTCTCCCTTCTATCTCTTCAGGTTTTGGGCCTTATTCTGTTGCAGGCACCTGGCCCACCCACACAAGTGAGGTATCATTTTTATCGGGAGACTTGGGGGAATGGTGGGTGGAAGGAAATTTGTGGCTCCTCTCAGATTCCAGAACTTTCTGCCACAGAAATGAGAGGAAAAGTGTTTTTTTGGCCAAATTTTGAGGTTTGCAAAGGATTCTGGGTAACAAAACCTGGTCCGAGCCCCGCAAGTCACCCCTCCTTGGATTCCCCTAGGTCTCTAGTTTTCAGAAATGCACAGGTTTGGTAGGTTTCCCTAGGTGCCGGCTGAGCTACAGGCCAAAATCCACAGGTAGGCACTGTTTTCTTCAAAAATTTTGGTTGTGTCCACGTTGCGCTTTGGGGCGTTTCCTGTCGCGGGCGCTAGGCCTACCCACGCAAGTGAGGTATCATTTTTATCGGGAGACGTGGGGGAACGCTGGGTGGAAGGAAATTTGTGGCTCCTCTCAGATTCCAGAACTTTCTGCCACAGAAATGTGAGGAACATGTGTTTTTTTAGCCAATTTTTGAGGTTTGCAAAGGATTCTGGGTAACAGAACCAGGTCCGAGCCCTGCCAGTCACCCCTCCTTGGATTCCCCTAGGTCTCTAGTTTTCAGAAATGTACAGGTTTGGTAGGTTTCCCTAGGTGGCGGCTGAGCTAGAGGCCAAAATCTACAGGTAGTCACTTTGCTAAAAACAGCTCTGTTTTCTGTGATATGTCCACGTTGTGTTTTGGGGCATATCCTGTCGCGGGCGCTAGGCCTACCCACGCAAGTGAGGTATCATTTTTATCGGGAGACGTGGGGGAACGCTGGGTGGAAGGAAATTTGTGGCTCCTCTCAGATTCCAGAACTTTCTGCCACAGAAATGTGAGGAACATGTGTTTTTTTAGCCAATTTTTTAGGTTTGCAAAGGATTCTGGGTAACAGAACCAGGTCCGAGCCCCGCCAGTCACCCCTCCTTGGATTCCCCTAGGTCTCTAGTTTTCAGAAATGTACAGGTTTGGTAGGTTTCCCTAGGTGGCGGCTGAGCTAGAGGCCAAAATCTACAGGTAGTCACTTTGCTAAAAACAGCTCTGTTTTCTGTGATATGTCCACGTTGTGTTTTGGGGCATATCTTGTCGCGGGCGCTAGGCCTACCCACGCAAGTGAGGTATCATTTTTATCGGGAGACGTGGGGGAACGCTGGGTGGAAGGAAATTTGTGGCTCCTCTCAGATTCCAGAACTTTCTGCAACAGAAATGTGAGGAACATGTGTTTTTTTAGCCAATTTTTTAGGTTTGCAAAGGATTCTGGGTAACAGAACCAGGTCCGAGCCCCGCCAGTCACCCCACCTTGGATTCCCCATGGTCTCTAGTTTTCAGAAATGTACAGGTTTGGTAGGTTTCCCTAGGTGGCGGCTGAGCTAGAGGCCAAAATCTACAGGTAGTCACTTTGCTAAAAACAGCTCTGTTTTCTGTGATATGTCCACGTTGTGTTTTGGGGCATATCCTGTCGCGGGCGCTAGGCCTACCCACGCAAGTGAGGTATCATTTTTATCGGGAGACGTGGGGGAACGCTGGGTGGAAGGAAATTTGTGGCTCCTCTCAGATTCCAGAACTTTCTGCCACAGAAATGTGAGGAACATGTGTTTTTTTAGCCAATTTTTTAGGTTTGCAAAGGATTCTGGGTAACAGAACCAGGTCCGAGCCCCGCCAGTCACCCCTCCTTGGATTCCCCTAGGTCTCTAGTTTTCAGAAATGTACAGGTTTGGTAGGTTTCCCTAGGTGGCGGCTGAGCTAGAGGCCAAAATCTACAGGTAGTCACTTTGCTAAAAACAGCTCTGTTTTCTGTGATATGTCCACGTTGTGTTTTGGGGCATATCCTGTCGCGGGCGCTAGGCCTACCCACGCAAGTGAGGTATCATTTTTATCGGGAGACGTGGGGGAACGCTGGGTGGAAGGAAATTTGTGGCTCCTCTCAGATTCCAGAACTTTCTGCCACAGAAATGTGAGGAACATGTGTTTTTTTAGCCAATTTTTTAGGTTTGCAAAGGATTCTGGGTAACAGAACCAGGTCCGAGCCCCGCCAGTCACCCCTCCTTGGATTCCCCTAGGTCTCTAGTTTTCAGAAATGTACAGGTTTGGTAGGTTTCCCTAGGTGGCGGCTGAGCTAGAGGCCAAAATCTACAGGTAGTCACTTTGCTAAAAACAGCTCTGTTTTCTGTGATATGTCCACGTTGTGTTTTGGGGCATATCTTGTCGCGGGCGCTAGGCCTACCCACGCAAGTGAGGTATCATTTTTATCGGGAGACGTGGGGGAATGCTGGGTGGAAGGAAATTTGTGGCTCCTCTCAGATTCCAGAACTTTCTGCAACAGAAATGTGAGGAACATGTGTTTTTTTAGCCAATTTTTTAGGTTTGCAAAGGATTCTGGGTAACAGAACCAGGTCCGAGCCCCGCCAGTCACCCCACCTTGGATTCCCCTAGGTCTCTAGTTTTCAGAAATGTACAGGTTTGGTAGGTTTCCCTAGGTGGCGGCTGAGCTAGAGGCCAAAATCTACAGGTAGTCACTTTGCTAAAAACAGCTCTGTTTTCTGTGATATGTCCACGTTGTGTTTTGGGGCATATCCTGTCGCGGGCGCTAGGCCTACCCACGCAAGTGAGGTATCATTTTTATCGGGAGACGTGGGGGAACGCTGGGTGGAAGGAAATTTGTGGCTCCTCTCAGATTCCAGAACTTTCTGCCACAGAAATGTGAGGAACATGTGTTTTTTTAGCCAATTTTTTAGGTTTGCAAAGGATTCTGGGTAACAGAACCAGGTCCGAGCCCCGCCAGTCACCCCTCCTTGGATTTCCCTAGGTCTCTAGTTTTCAGAAATGTACAGGTTTGGTAGGTTTCCCTAGGTGGCGGCTGAGCTAGAGGCCAAAATCTACAGGTAGTCACTTTGCTAAAAACAGCTCTGTTTTCTGTGATATGTCCACGTTGTGTTTTGGGGCATATCCTGTCGCGGGCGCTAGGCCTACCCACACAAGTGAGGTATTGTTTTTATCGGGAGACGTGGGGGAACGCTGGGTGGAAGGAAATTTGTGGCTCCTCTCAGATTCCAGAACTTTCTGCCACAGAAATGTGTGGAACATGTGTTTTTTTAGCTAAATTTTGAGGTTTGCAAAGGATTCTGGGTAACAGAACCTGGTCCGAGCCACACAAGTCACCCCTCCTTGGATTCCCCTAGGTCTCTAGTTTTCAGAAATGCACAGGTTTGGTAGGTTTCCCTAGGTGGCGGCTGAGCTAGAGGCCAAAATCTACAGGTAGTCACTTTGCTAAAAACAGCTCTGTTTTCTGTGATGTGTCCACGTTGTGTTTTGGGGTATATCCTGTCGCGGGCGCTAGGCCTACCCACACAAGTGAGGTACCATTTTTATCGGGAGACTTGGGGGAACATAGATTAGCAAAACAAGTACTATTGCCCCTTGTCTTTCTCTACATTTTTTCCTTCCAAATATAGGAGTGTGTGTAAAAAAGACATCTATTTGAGAAATTCCCTGTAATTCACGTGCTACTATGGTCACCCCGGAATTCAGAGATGTGCAAATAACCACTGCTCCTCAACACCTTATCTTGTGCCCTTTTTGGAAATGCAAAGGTTTTCTTGATAGCAATTTTTTACTCCTTATATTTCAGCAAATGAATTGCTGTATACCCGGTATAGAATGAAAACGCACTGCAGGGTGCAGCTCATTTATTGGCTCTGGGTTCCTCGGGTTCTTGATGAACCTACAAACCCTATATATCCCCGCAACCAGAGGAGTCCAGCAGACGTAACGGTATATTGCTTTCGATAATCTGACATTGCAGGGAAAAGTTACAGAGTAAAACGTAGAGAAAAATTTATGTTTTTTTCACCTCAATTTCAATATTTTTCTTTTTCAGCTGTTATTTTCTGTAGGAAACCCTTGTAGGATCTACACAATTGACCCCTTGCTGAATTCAGAATTTTGTCTACTTTTCAGAAATGTTTAGGTTTCTGGGATCCAGCATTGGTTTCATGACCATTCCTGTCACTGACTGGAAGGAGGCTGAAAGCACAAAAAATTGCACAAATGGGGTATGCCCCAGTAAAATGCCACAATTGTGTTGAAAAATTGGGTTTTCTGATTCAAGTCTGCCTGTTCCTGAAAGCTGGGAAGCTGCTGAGTTTAGCACCACAAACCCTTTGTTGATGCCATTTTCAGGGGAAAAACCACAAGCCTCCTTCTGCAGCCACTTTTTCCAATTTTTTTGAAAAAAACGAAAATTTCACTGTATTTTGGCCAATTTCTTGGCCTCCTTCAGGGGAACCCACAAAGTCTGGGTACCTTTAGAATCCCTAGGATGTTGGAAAAAAAGGACGCAAATTTGGCTTGGTTAGCTTATGTGGACAAAAAGTTATGAGGGCCTAAGCGCGAACTGCCCCGAATAGGCAAAAAAAGGCCTGGCACAGGAGGGGGAAAAGGCCTGGCAGCGAAGGGGTTAACACACCGACCACCACAGCGGTAGCAACAAGCACCGTGGCGGTGACCGCCAACAGTTAGGCGGAAGACAATGTGCTGCCCACAATATTACCACTGGCCTTTCCGCCACCTTTTCCAGGGTGGTACCAACAACATCAAAAGCACAGTGGAAATAGTACACAGAAGGCAAAGGACTCACCTCTGAAGACTCAAGGAAGAACCACGCCGCCATAGAGCCTGAACTACAGATCTTCCCCGTGCTGGTCTACCTCCTCCTACACCAGGAATACCAATGCCGGCGACGACGACCACAGTGAGTACTGCTGCCTAGCACACAGAGGAGGGGGGAGGAAAAAGAGAGTGACACACACACGCAACATGCAACACCCCCCCCCCCAACACCATACACAGAAACAGATGCAACAACATTACATATCAAGAAGTTACCCTCAGGAATAATGCAAGGACAAAAGAAAGTGGTTAAAGTGAGTGTAATAGGATAAAATACTAGAAATACATCCACAAAAATCAAAACGGTATTTACAGATATACAAATGGAGGGACACTGCCCAGTCCATAATGTCCATGGGCCACAAGGCCGTATCACATAGGCCAAGGCCCCACTTGACTCCTGCCTCAACACGGAAAGAACACTGCTGGGACATCAGGTCAAAAATACACAGGCACCTCAAGGGGAAGGGGAATGGGGGGGCACCTCAGCCGGAAAATGGTACAACGCCACTGGTCCTGGAGGGGGCTACATGCCCTCTGCTTGGTTCTGGGCCGTACAAAGCCACAGTGTCTCAAGTTGGTGATTTGCCCACTGCTTGGTCTTGGGGAGTGCAAAGCCACAGTCTCTCAAGTGGGTGGTTTGCCCACTGCTTGCTCCTGGGGAGTGCAAAGCCAGAGTCTCTCAAGTTGGTGGTTTGCCCACTGCTTGGTCCTGGGGAGTGCAAAGCCACAGTCTCTCAAGTAGATGCCTTCTTCCACTGGTTCTGGAGGGGGCCTTGTGCCCAATGTGCTTCATTCTGGCAAGGAGGGGGTGAGTGGATGCCTTCTTCCACTGGTTCTGGAGCGGGCTTTGTGCCCTTGTGCTTAATCCTGGCAAGGAGGGGGTGAGTGGATGGCTTCTTCCACTGGTTCTGGAGGGAGTATTGTGCCCTGTGATGCAGATCTTTAGGAGTGCAAGGTCACAGTCTCTCACCTGGGTGTCATACCCACAAGGATTACAGTGGTCAGAATGCATAACATCCATGGAGGCAGGACTACAGTCCATCCACCGGCGGTGATGGCTGCACAGTGGTGGCAGTGTCGGTGCTGGTGGCAGTGCTGGTGTCGTGCTGCCATGGTGGGGGGAGGCTTCAGCCCTTCCCCTGCAGCCTCGGATGGCTGCCCACTGGGGCTGCTGCCAGTGGTGCTGGTGGCGGTGCATGTGGCTGGTGGCGGTGCTGCCAGTGGTGGGGGGAGGCTCCAGCCCTTCCCCTGCAGCTTTGGATGGTTGAAGCGCCATGGTTGGTGGTGGGGGCTCAGATCCGGTCACTGCACGAGGTCTCCTGTCCCTCTTGCCTGCAGGGGCAGGTCCTTTGCCCTTGCCGTGTGGTGGTGTCTCCTTGCCCTTGCCGTGTGGTGGGGCCTCCTTGCCCTTCCCCTTTCTGCGTGGTGGTGCCTCCTTGCCCTTCCCCATGGCAGCTGGTGTAGGCACACTGCCAGTGCTGATGGGTGTCACCTTGGAGTCTACAGTGGCCGTGGACTGGGTGGCTGAGGTGTTGGCCTGGGATCTGCCCACTCTGGCCCGAATTGAAGGATGGGGAGGGATAGTGAAGAAGTCAAGGGTGGAGAGGAAAAGCTTCTTAGGGACACTGGGCCGGGAAGAGGGTGAAGGTTTGGGAGTGGAGGAAGAGGGAGTGGTTGTAGGAGGTTTCTGTCTGCTGTGTTTCGGTGCAGGAGCATGGACTGGATGCTTTTGTGAGGTGGATGACTGTTGGGTGTCTGAGTGCTTGCATTTGTGTACTTCGGAGGAGGGGGCACAGACACAGTGGGAGAGGACACAGGGGACGTGTGCATGGAAGTGGGGGTGGGAGTGGTGACTGCCAGTGAGAGGCGTGTAGTGATAGGCATGATGGTGGTAGTGGATGAGGATGTGGTGCATGCATGTGTGACTGTAGATGCTACTGGGAGGGAGGTGGATGACGTGTGGTGCTTGTGTTTGCCTGAGCCACTCCTGTGTGTTGTCGTGGGTGCATGCTGGTCTGAATGTGTGCTTGGGATAGTTTGGGGTTCAGGAGAATGGGACTGGTAGAGGAAGTTGGAGGGGGAGGCTAGAGACAGGGACAATGGCTGCCATCAGGGAGGAGGCCAGAGCCTGGAATGATCTATGTTTGGCCGCCACGCCCGAGTGAATGCCCTCCAGGAATGCATTTGTATGTTGAAAATGCCCTGCCAGTCCCTGGATGGCTTTCACAGTTGTTGACTGCCCAACAGAGATGGATCGCAGGAGGTCAATAGCCTTCTCACTCAGGGCAGCAGGGTTAAGTGGAGCAGGGCCTGAGGCGCATGGGGCGAAGGAGATGCCCACCCTCCTGGGTGAGAGGGCATGGGAAACTCGCTGAGGAGCTGCTGGGAGGGCGGTGCTGGTACAGGTGGTGGTGGCTGTACCTGTAGTTGGGGTGGCCAAAGAGGTGTCCGCCACCACCAGGAAGGTTCCATCGGAGTAGGTATCACTTTCAGAACTGTCCCCTCTTGTCTCCGCCCTGGTGCTCCCCTGGCCCTCTGTCCCACTGGTGCCCTCACCGTCGGTGGATTCGGCCTCCTGGGCCCTGTGGGATGCAGCTCCCTCCATCGCTGGTGCCTCTGCTCCTCCGCCAGATGATGCTAATGCACAGAAGGACAGGACGACAAAACAAAAAAGGGGGGAAGAGACAGAGGACACACTTGGCCAATGCCCGCAACCACGCCACCGTTGGCGTACACAACACACAGGGAACAGCCCCAGGCACTAGGCAATACACTACCAGTCACAATGCTAGTCACCAGGCCATGGACAGTAATGCCTAATGCCATTTGCAGCATACCTGAGACCCACAGATCCCTGCCCAGTAGTGGATGCCCACTAGCTTGTTTGGGGGTGGAGTGCATCAGCCCCGGGCCAACATGGAACTTACCCTGCAATCTCCTGCCTGGCCTAGGGGCACCAACAGGCGCACATCCCCCACCCAGAGACCACCCCTCCACACGCAAGTAGTATATTGGGAACTGTACTCACCCCCTTGTGGCTGCTGTGATGGCCTCAAGCACCCATCCAGCTCCGGATAGGCCACCGCCAGTATGCGGAACATCAGAGGGGTCAGGATCTGACGGGCACCCCTTCCTTGTTGGGAGGCCATCCCCAGCTGGGCCTCCGCCGTCTTCCTTGCCCAGCATCTCATGTCCTCGCACCATTTGCGACTGTGGGTGCTCCGCCTGCCGTAGACCCCCAGGGTCCACACATTCTTGCCGATGGCACACTATATACCCTTTTTCTGATAGGCGCTGACCTGAAGTAAATTAAAAATAGAAAATGGTATCAGTCATACCGTCCGGCCTGTTACACTCATGGCCCAACATATCTCTCCCATCCCCTTACACACATACATTGCCCACCATATATGCAGCACGCTGCCCAGGACCCCTTAGCCACCCCCTCTTACATGAGGCCCTCACACACAGCACTCAATGCATTCATGACCCATGCATCATGCACAAAGTGTACTCACCTGTTGTTCTGGAGGCCATACAGCATTCAGTACTGGGGTAGGACACCATCCACTAGTCTCTCCAACTCTGCAGCGGTGAAGGCAGGGGCCCTTCCCCCGTGACTCAAGCCATGGTAGCTTCCAGACACAGGTCACAGCAGAACTTGCAGTGTAGGTCCTCTCCTGTTGAAGGTCAGGTTGCAAGTGAGTGAACAGTTAGAAAATGGCGGTCACGTCTACGGCAGTGCGTACCGTCACCACCGGTGTACATCACCATTGGCTACAGTAACCCATATGGCCCAATGATAACCAATGAGGAGTTGCACGGCGGTACTCGACCGCCTCCTGCAATGGAGCAAAAATTCAGCGGCATTACCTCATTTCCACCTGTCCCTCCACACAGGACAGGCGTCTGCCATTTTTTAGGGGAGCAGGCCATGACGTCTAACTGTGTCACAGCAGGCATAAGCACATTTTGGGACTAAACATCAACATACTGTTTCTTTCACAACATGCAATGCATTGTACATTGAGGAAATGTTGGAAACTGACCAGTTGCTCATCGTTTTGCCCACTAGATTACAACCACTGAGGATGAATAGGAGATGGAGACATACCCCTGTGTACAGGCCCCTGGTGGACTTGGCAACAATGGAGGGCAGGCACATCATCCTCACCTACAGACTTGATAGGGCCACAATCCAAGAGCTGTGTGCCCAATTGGAGCCACAACTGATCTCAACTATCCGTCAGCCCACTGGGATCCCCCCTCTTGTGCAAGTCCTATCTGTGCTCCATTTCTTGGCAAGTGACAGTGGCCTTGACAGCAGGAATGTCACAGCCAATGTTCTCAAATGTGCTGACCAGAGTGTTGTCTGCCCTGATGAAACACATGCGCAGCTACATCGTATTCCCCCAGGTGGAGGATTTGGCCACAGTGAAAGCTGACTTCTATGCAATGGGATATATCCCCAACATTGTTGGGGCAATTGATGGTACACATATTGCCTTTATCCCCCCCGGAGAAATGAACAGGTCTTCAGAAATCGAAAGAGCTTTTACTCTATGAATGTTCAGATAGTGTGCCTGGCGGACCAGTACATCTCCAGTGTGAATGCAAAGTATCCTGAGTCTGTGCATGATGCCTTTATCCTGAGGAATAGCAGCATCCTATATGTGAACTCGAGAGGCACCGGGTGTGGCTAATAGGTGAGCCCATCGTCACCATCCAGTGTATGTTGGTATATGGGCGTGGGGTTGGCCCTAAGGGTGAGTGTGTGGCTAACAGGTATCTCTCGATATTTGCAGGTGACACAGGTTAGCCAAGGGCAGAGGAATGTTACAATGAGGCACATGGGCAAACAAAAAGAATTATAGAGCAAACATTTGGCCTCCTGAAGGCCAGGTTTCAGTGCCTCCATCTAACAGGTGGTTCCCTGTCTACTCACCCAACAGGGTGTGCCAGATCATCGTGGCATGTAGCATGTTGCACAACCTTGCCTTGAGACGCCAGGTGCCTTTTCTGCAGGAGGATGAGGCTGGAGATGGGTGTGTGGCAGCAGTGGAGCCTGTGGACAGTGACGAAGAGGAGGCAGAGAATGAGGATGTGGAAAACAGAACATCTATCATTCGACAGTACTTCCAGTGACAAACGGGTAAGACACTGTAACTTCACCTTTAATTGCAGTTTTGTTTTGTAACTTTCCACTGGCAAGCTGCTGTTCCCACTACTATGGTCACTTACTGTCCCCTTTGACATTTCTATTCACAGATATCTGTGCCCTACTCTTGCTCCTGGTGTATTGACTGCAGCACAGTACAGGTCATTCCTATGTATACATTACTGTACAGTCTAATTGCAATGTCTACAGATTGTTTAAAGGAATACATACCTAAATAATTTGGACTTGGGTGATGGTGGAGGAGAGTCCAGGATAGAGCCCATTCTCTTTGCATCACTGGTGCATTGTCCAAGGGGGCGTAGGAAGTGAACCAATTGCAGTTCAAGGTGGACAGGGTGACAGAGTGGGACACAAGGGTGACAATCAGTAGTCTTATTTCCTGGCGGAGGTCTTGGCAATGTTCTCTGGTTTCTGCCTGGATCGCAGGGACTGTTTGTGGGGTGGTTCTCCTTCTGCAGGGGGAGGGGAGGTGGTGGCCTGTTTTTCCTGCGGCGGGGCCTCCTGTCGACTAGCATCAGTGGAGGTGGAGGGCTGTTTATCTGTGTGGCTAGTGTCAGGGGCCCATTGGTGTGCCACTGCCTCCCTCATGGTGTTGGCCATGTCTGCCAGCACCACTGCAATGGTGACCAGGGTGGTGTGGATGTCCCTCAGGTCCTCCCTGATCCCCAGGTACTGTCCCTCCTGCAGCCGCTGGGTCTCCTACAACTTGTCCAGTTTCTGGCCCATCGACTCCTGGGAATGGTGGTATGCTCCCAGAATTTTGGTGAGTGCCTCCTGGAGCATCGGTTCCCTCGGCCTGTCCTCCACCTGTTGCACAGCAGTCCTCCCAGCTTCCCTGTTGTCCTGTGCCTCTGTCCCCTGAACCGTGTGCCCACTGCCACTGGTCCCAGGTCCCTGATCGTCCTGTGTTTGTGGGGTTGGCTGGGGTCCGTGTAGTGGTGAACACACTGCTGATTGACGTGTCCTGGGGACAGAGGTATGGGCCCGCTGGCTGGGGGTTGTGGTGGTGTTTCCTGAGGGGGAGGCTCTGTGGTGGTAATGGACTGTGGCTGGGTAACCGACTGTCCGGAAGACCCTGATGGGCCAGATTGGTCATCCTGATCCAGGCGAGCAGAGCTGCTGTCATCACTGTGGACCTCTTCTGGGTGGGACTGTTTGTTGCTGACACCTCCTCTCCGGTGATGTTGGGTGTGGGACCTGTGGGGTTGTAAATGCAGTGTTTATGTTTCCGTGTGTGACATCTTGTGCATCGGTGTGTTGCCCTGTATGGTTGTGAGTGCCCTGTCAGCTTTGCCTTGTGTGAGTAGTTATTTTGGGGGCTAGGTGACTCTCTCTGGTGTGCATGCTGTGGTGATGGGTATTCATGCAGGGCTGTGAGTGATGTCCTTGCATTGGTGGTGCATGCAGTGCTGGGTACTGGGATGGGTGGGTTGTGATGGTGGGGTGTGAATGTGAGGTGGTGGGGTGATGGGGTGATGGGGTGAGGGTGGGAGTGGGGTTATGTGATGGCATGCAGGTAGGGGTGTGATAGTAGTAAAGATTTGACTTACCAGAGTCCAGTCCTCCTGCTACTCCTGCCAGGCCCTCAGGATGCAGTATTGCCAAGTCTTGCTCCTCCTATGTTGTTAGTTGTGGGGGAGGAGGCGGGGGTCCACCGCCAGTCCTCTGTACGCTATCTGGTGTCTTGCAACCACGTAACGCACCTTCCCCCATAGGTCGTTCCACCTCCTCCTGATGTCATTCCTTGTTCTGGGATGCAGTCCCACGGCGTTGACCCTGTCCACGACTCTCCGCAATAGCTCCATCTTCCTTGCAATGGATGTCTGCTGCATCAGTGGTCCAAATTGCTGTGGCTCTACACGGATGATTTCCTCAACCATGACCCTTAGCTCCTCCTCTGACAACCTGGGGTGTCTTTGTGGTGCCGTGGGTGTAGTGTGAGTGGTGTGTGTGAGGGTGTGTGGGGTGATGTGTTAGGGTGTGTGCTGTGAGGTGCGTGGATGGTGTATGGGTGATGGTGTTCTGTAGCTCTGGTTCTGTCTTTGGTCTTGGTGTGTCTCTCTCTCAGTTGTCAATTTCTTTGAGTCGTAAAGGGTTGTGGGTAATGTGTGTGTGTGTGTGTGTCTGTGTTTTATAGTGGTGTGGGTGTATGGGTGTGTGGTGTGGTGTGTGTATGAGTGTCAGGTGTGTGTTGTTTGAATTGTCCAATGTGGTGTTGTTTTTTATGTGTGTGTGTATTTTGAGCAGGGCGGTATGTTCTGCCAATGGTTTACAGCGGTTGAATGTTTGCTGCGGTGATTTGTGGGTCATAATGCTGCAGGCATAGTTCTGTTGCCGTAACGGTGTGGGTTTTGCTACCGCCATTTTATCACTGACGGACTTGTGTTTGTGTCTGTATAGTGAGGGATTGCTATGTGTGTCATAAAATGGGTAGCGGCATACCGCCACGGTTGCAGTATGTTGGCAGCAGTCAATGTGCGTAGTCTGCCCCACCCGGATACCCCACGATCCCAGTTCCTCCCAGAGCCAGATACCCCATGATCCCAGTTCCTACCAGAGCCAGATCGCAAGCGGCTCAACAGCCAAGGCGAGGAGGAGCGGTGAGAGTGGGCATCCCTGCCAAGTTCCCCTGACGATCTCCCAGGAGTCTGATAGCTCTCCCCCACCTGGACTCATGCGGAGGGAGTGGTATACAACACTCTCATCCATGCGCAAAAGCCTGGGCTAAACCCCATGCCCTGGAGCATCTCCAGAAGATAGCCCCACTCCACTGTATCAAAGGCCTTCTCCAGGTCCAATGACACTAAAGCCAATTTGTGCTCCTCACCCTCAGTTTCATGCAGGACATGCGCCAAGTGGTGCAGGTTATAGGTCGTGCTGCGACAAGGGATAAAGCTGCATTGATCTTCGTGCACCAAGCTCCGGATCACCCCACGAAGCTGAGTAGCCAAAATCTTACACAATATCTTTACATCACTGTTCAGCATAGTAAGCGGGCAATAGGAAGAATGATCACTAGGATCCCCTCCAGGCTTAAGCATCAAGCACACAATGCCCTGGCACATGGTTTCTGGCAATATGCCTCGCATTCGGCCCTCCTTAAAACCATCAGCAGCTTCTCCCACAGGATGAGGGAGAACGTTTGGTAAATCTCAACTGGAAAGCCGTCACCCCCGAGACATAGACTTGGTTATTGCACCCACTGCCTCACTCACTTCCTCCACAGTAATAGCAGCCTCCAGAGCATCCCTACTTTCCGGTTCCAACTGCAGGAGCAGCATCTGCAGCAGAAACTCCCCTAAGCCATCCTCTGGGATTGGCGCACCATCTCTTGATACCCTCTGCAAATGTTCCAACAACACCTGAAGGATCTCCTTATGATTAATAGTCATTTCACCACTAGTTTTCCTTATGTGCAAAATGGGGGGGCGCCTCCACCTCCCGTTTTAGCATCCATGCCAATAGTTTGCCAGATTTATCCCCCTCCCTGTGCAGGCGCTGCCTGTATGCTCTGAGTGTTACCCTGCTCAGCGTATCCCAACAACTGTTAACCACCTTGCAGAACCTGAGTTCTTCCCTGTCAGCCACTCTTGTGATTGGTACCCGGTGCTGCAGAACCGCCAACCTCTCCTCCGAGTTTGTGAGTTCTTACTCCATTTGTCTGCATACCCCAAAAGCGGTGCCTATGCAGACCCCCACACTACAGCCTTCAAAGCCTCCCATTCCATACCCCTAGACGTCGTTGTGTTCCAATTCAAGTCCATATAACCTTTAATGGCCTCCCCTACCTTGTCCCGACACCCCCTATCGGTCAGAAAGTCCGCAGGCATACGCCAGCCACGTACTGAGCCCAGTTGTTGCGGCTCCCCACTGCAACTGCATCAACACTGGTGCATGATCAGATAAAAACCTACCCAGCTGCATGACATCCAGGACCTGTGAGCTGTTCAATCCACCCAGGAGAAACCGATCTAGCTGACTATACGTGTTATGTGTCTTTGACTGACAGGAGTACTCCCTGCCCTCCGGGTGCAGTACCCTCCATCCATCCCATAACCCTAAATTACTCATAACTTCCGTGAGAGATTTCACCATCAATGGTTTAGTCCCCAACTTGGGTGAGAGATGATCCTTTTCCCCAGTCAGTGTACAGTTATAATCGCCGGTCCACACAAGAGGCCCATCCACACCATCCGCCAAGATCTCAGGTGTTTTGCAATAGAAGGAGGGATCATCTGTGTTGGGTGCATAGGTGTTAAGGATAGTGATGGGCGACCCATCCAATGTGCCCTCTACAATTACGTATCTGCCCTCAACATCCACTTCACTGTACACGTGGGTAAATGGGACCCCAGGGGCCACCTATATGGTCACATCCCTTGCATAAGAGGTGAAGGAGGAGGAGAACATCTGATCCTGACATTATTTGGATAGTTTTTGTGTTTCCCCCTCAGTCATGTGCGTTTCCTGAAGACAGGCGATTTGAACCTTATGTCTCCTCAGAAAACAGTGCACCCTGTAATGCGTGGTGTACCTCTTCAACCCCCTGACATTCCACGTCAACACATTAATCTGTCGACCCGTACCAAAGTCTAGCCTCCATCCCTCCCTCTGTACCCCTACCCTTCACCTCCCCCCCACCGTGAGAAGACAAGAAGAATACACATTGCCCCCCTTGCATATGCCTACACTTCTAATATGAACTTCAAATATTAATAAACCTCACCAGCCAAACCAATGGTCCCCAACCCCCACCCTGGATGAACAATAGAACAAGCTCAACAAACCATACTGTAGATCCATGCTATTGATCCTGCAAGGACAACAGCCTAGTCCCCAACTACCCAGTTATGAAGTCCTACCACAACCGTGGAGTAACCACCCACCACCCCAGCTTCAACATAATAGTACCTGAATACCAACCCAACCTGACTCAATGTTATCATAGACCCCCCCAGATGTCCAAAACATTCCTGAGTCCAAATAGGACCCCTTCAGGACCTTGATCGCCGCCAAGAAGCACCCCTCCGCACTGTCCAAGTGCTCTCACCCAGACACCCCCCCCCCAATAGAGGGCGCAACATCAGTTTCCAAATATTGGCCACATAGTCAGACCTGCTTGGAGACCCTCTCCGCTCCCTGTTCCAGCTCCCCATTCGATCCATCCGCCGACCCAGAGGTTACCACCGCCTTTGTCCTATCCTGTTGTATCTCGATTCTAGGGGCAGACTGGGTAGCTGTCACTTGAGCCACAGTACCCTCCAGTTGACTGACCGCAGAGGTCCTCCAGTCCAGACTGTCCGCTCCAGAATCCCTATGAGCCACCTCCCCAGTCCTTTCCGATCTGCCCAGAGTGACTTTGTCCCACATCTCCAGCCATCTCCACACCGCCTCCCGATGCTCGAAGAAGTGGGACCTGCCACCGGAGAGCACCTTTAGGCGTGCCGGATACTGCAGCATATATCTGATGTTCATGGCATGGAGCTTTGCTTTGACCTCCAGAAACCCTTTTCGGGAGCTCTGAACCTTGTTCGTGTAATCAGGATAGATGGAAATTTTGCAGTTCTCAAATACCGCCCTGTCAGATTCGCGGGCCACCCGCAGAACACAATCTCTGTCTTTATAGTTCAAGAGACGGGCAATGATAGCCCTCGGTGGTGAGCCGGGCCGGGGAGGTGCGACGAGGGCCCTGTGAAAACGTTCCACCACGAACACCCTGGAGAGCCCGACCGGCTGCAGAACGTCCTTGATCCAATTCTCCATGAAGGTTTCAACCGCGGGAACCCCAGCAGTCGGACATTATTCCGCTGGACCTGCCCTCTGCATCCTCCAGCCTTGCCTCCAGCCTTCCAACCGTGGAATTGGCCTAGACTATCTGTTTACGCAGGGCCCCCACTTCCGTTTGCAGCTCCACAATGGAGCCCTCTTCCACCTTGACCTTGTCAGAAACCTTCCTGAGGTCCCTCCGAAGGAGGTTGACCTCAACTGCCACTGTTTCTATCTTCCCTTCAAGGGCCACCCTAGAACTCTGTATAGTTACAAGGCCATTTCCAATGCCCCCTAATCAGGTCTGCGCTGCAGTAGGGGTGCTGGCGTGGTGTATTGTGATGTTTCCACCCACTGGTGTCACCCCATTCTGCAGGGGACGAGGAACCAAGCAGAATCTCAGTCTCAATTGGCCTGGTGAGGTGGCAAAAGTGCCTGGAGTTCGCAGCACCAGAAGACCAGGCACCGGGGCTCCGCTGCTATCCCAGCCTCAGGACACCTCTGTGTGCCACCTCCCAACAGGCAGCCCCAGACTCGGGGGATCCGAGCACCCCCAGAAGCTCCTCTCAGTGAGCTCAGAGCCCTCCGTCTCAGAGGGCCCACGACCAGGCCCAGGGCTGATCACCAAGACAACATCTCTTCCATGCGTTGACCTGTGGCCGTCCTTGTCACAGTTCGTTCAACCGCTCTCCGACCGCTCCCTCCAGGACCCTCTTGGCCTGTCTGCCGCCTGTCCCCTGTACCCTGGGCTCCTTGATCCTCCGTGCCCCCGGGACGAGCACCAGCCCAACAGGGCCTGCCCGACAGTGCAGGCCCCCGCTTCTCAAATCTTCGCTCGGGCACCCTGCAGGATGCCTCGAGCCCACCACTTCGAGCTGCGCATCAAAGCCAGACACCTCCAGGTGCCGGCTGACCTGAGGTCCTGTGGGGGGAGGACACAACCCCCAGCGGAAAGCGCAAAGCAGGCTATGGGCTGCCGCTGCCCACTGGCGCCTCTTTCCAATGCAGATCAGGCACGTCACATGCGGCCCAGAGGAAGCCCGCCGATGCGGTCCCGAGCTCTGAGGTTGGAGCCTCAAAAACTGTGCTGCGTCTTGCTGACATACTCGGGGCACTGTCCTGTGATGGTGGGGAGCGCAAATCTTCACAGGCACCCCAGGATCGGTGAAAGATTCAGCCGGGATGGCGGGAGCTGACTAGGAGCACATCCCGCCGGCCATCTTGCTTGGCCACGCCCCCTACAGGTCTTCATATTTAAAATAAAAGAGTGGCACCAACCCATGTAATGTGCAAATATACAATGCATGGAACATCCTATAAAATGCTAAAAAAACAGCGGTCCTAATGTCCAAACTAACTAAATATCATAAAAGTAATACATAACGTGCTACAATGTGGATCTTTACTCTCATCTGGTCATCAGCAAACACTTTACATCTAATAGGCCAGGGTTCCATCTAACCCTTTTATATTCACCTGCTGTTGTACTTAACTGAACTCGGTTTGTGCAAGGAGCAAGAATTACACACAAAGTGCAAGTGTGCTCGCAGATCATATACTGGGAGAAACCTATATAATGTGCTAGAAAATGGAAAGAATTCAGCTGATACAGGTATTACCTCATACAAATAGTTAAATAAAACAGGCATTCACACACACACACCCATTCACAACACTTACTCACAAATACACATTCACTCATACATCCACACATGCATGCGTGCCCCACACATTACAAAATATAACTGGCTGCAGCGCTTCTGGGTGAAAGAATCAGTGATTCCTGGCTGGAAGGTTGGGACTGCCACTTTCTTTGTCTGGCCAAGGATCTGACAAAGAGAGGACTCAACATTCCATACCTTGTAACAGAGTGTGATGGGTTCAGTGAGGGTTGCTGACTCCATCCAACTCTGTGATGAAGTGTCAGTGATACACATTCAGTCCTGTGCACTTCAGGGCTTAATGCTGAAGTGCCCAGATCCAAGGCTATCAATGACCCTCCTCCTCGTCATGAGGGAGAAGTCCTCCAAGTGCTTTGCTTAGCTGAATAGGTCACACCCACAGTAGCTGTGACATCTTCAGCCCAGAAAAGTTAAGCACAGGCAACAAAACACCTCTGTATTTAGTGCATGTCTAGTGCCTGGTTGCCTGATCGGCACGTCAAGACGATCTATCAAGTTGGACATTGCCCAGGCTGACAGACACTCTTCATGACCGGAAAAAAAGGTGGTGGGATGAGGCCTTCTGCTTGTAAGGATGAGCCACAGCTGACCATCAGTACACTTGCTGGTTCATTCACCTTTTTCCATGGCATTCCAATTCTTTGGGTGTTAGTCAACATAGCTTAAAGACACATTTACAAGGGTAATCAAAGCTGACCTAATGCACTATTGTAGTGAGTCCCTTCAGTAGTCTTAGCAAACTTATTCACCTACCCAAAGCTGCTTTTTCCTTGTTATGCTAATACCAAGGGCAAGCAACAACAGCTTCCCACTTCAATAACAGAGCTGTTGCAAATGGCTGGTACATATTTC